>NC_091299.1:12149011-12206511 GCF_038502225.1 Cherax quadricarinatus | reverse complement strand
CGAGCGATTATATAACCATGAGATTACACATGCGAATGTACTCTCCCTCTCTCTTACACACATTAGAGCGACCAGTGAAGAAGCGGGGTCAGGAGCTATGAATCGATCCCTGCAACCACAATTAGAAGAGTACAATTAGGTGAGTAAACACACACACACATACAGCAAGTCGTTAAAAAAAACCCATGAAAACACTCAGTACTATAGACCACTTTCGTTGACTTGCAAACCTTGTTTCACGAATAACTTAGAGTTTGATAACAATGTGGTGGAAATAATGCAGATGATGTGAAACTAATGAGGAAGATAATGAATTGAAATTTCATCAAAAATAATATTAAAAATATTTTACTGTAAATTATGAATTTTAGCCACATTTATCCTAATTTTAACGAAAAAACTGGAACATGACTCAGCAATACTAGAAGAGAAGAGAACCAAGGGACAAATAATACTGAAACAAAATATTCGGAGGCAGAGTGAATAGTGTTGGAGAGGCGAGGAAAGGGAGCCAGGGAATATAGATGGCAACTGAAAACACACAGGAGACATGCAAGGGAAGGAGCCATGTTTCAGACTTAGGGTGGTAAGTAAAATATACTAGACGAAGTGGTGGAGGCAAGCAACTTTACACAGTTTTAAAAGTAGGTGTGATCGGGACCTGGGAGGCCAGTAACCAGTAACCCGGTCAGGTCCAGGAGCTGTAAAGCTAACTCAGCAAACACACCTCAGTAATTACATGTTCACCCCAGAAGCACGGCACTTCCCCACACTTAACACCTGTCACACCTTGCACCGTCCGGCACACCCACGACAACTTTTTCCAATTACCACACCCCAAACCCACCCTGCTAACCTCACTCCTAACCCCAACCAAACCTGCTAACTTTACCCGGCCTCCTCATCCCCGCCAACCACTCCTCTTTCAAACTGCAAAGTAAAGGAAAGGACTCACATTTAGCCTCGAGACGTGAGGTTACTGGTACCCGCCGCTCATCCCATGAGTGAACGTCCAGCTATATGGAGCAGCAAACCATCAGGATCAGCCTCCATGTGGTCCTGATGATCCAATCATATATATATATATATATATATATATATATATATATATATATATATATATATATATATATATATATATATATATATATATATATATATATATATATATATATATATATATATATATATATATATATATATATATATATATATATATGGACATCTTTAGGATACGCATAGGAATATCATCACTTATTTACTTGTTTTTTAAATGTGCAAAAACCTAGCTCCGGTACGTCTTTGGATCTTCATTTGAATAAGCTCTCTCAGGAGGCACTGTGTTGTTGTCTGACAAATGTACCTCCACCACCGCAAATCTTATGATTTTTAACTACATCATGTGTATTTTGTTCATTACTGTTAGTGGTATTAATAGCGTGCTCCTGAAATCCACTATATTCTCTGATAAAGTGCTGGAGAGTATCTTCCTCTCCACACACTTTTTCATTTACTGAATAATTTAACAATGGTTGATGGAACTCCAGATAACACAAACTTCCTCTAAGAACCTCATCACAGTTTTACGACTGAGGAACAATGTGATAGAAAATACTGCTGGGTGATTTAAAGTAGACTGTATATTCGTACGCTGTAAGAAACCGAACCATGGTACGGGTGGGAACTGAAGTCGCGTCTAATGAGTCGTAAGACTCCAGGACACTGGGCTTACGAGCCTCACTCGTACAGTTGTTTGTTTGCAGTTGTGTCATTGCGATTTCGTGAGTCTGTAAGAATTTTTTTGGCACAATACCAAGCACTGATCAGATAACGATAAGCTCCATCGGATGTTAGTCACCTGACTAACATCCCTGTCAGGAGAAATTTTGACGTAATTTGAATAACAAACTTTTATTGTGACAATGTATCGCTCTGTTAGAACATTTTGCTGGTCAGGGATCCTATCCAGCAAAATGCATATAGTTACGAGGGTACCTTCACCATATTCAACTTTAACAACAATAACATCAACTGAGAATAAAACATCATGTTCTTAATGAAACATGCTAGGAAGATATCTTAAATAACATGGATCCGAACTAGTGTCATGAAAGGATCCTTAGTTTAGCAGCTGAAGTATGCTCAAGGCATATTCCCCTATGGAAAAAGTAGAAAAGATGTCAACTGGAAAGAGAGAGACGCTTCTTCAACAGGCAAAGTCGAAGAATCACTTCTCAAGGGGGAAGTGTGTTCGGCTATCTGAAATGCGGAATGAAGCACTGACTAGGGAAATAGAAAATATTGAACTTAAGTTAAATAATTCATACAAGATCCAGGAGGGACAGGAAGAACTAAAAGCAATTAATGAAACTGAAAACAGTCCAAAATATTTATTTTCATATTCCAAAAATAAGGCAAAAGTCACATTCAACATTGGACCTTTGCTTAAACAAGATGGGACTTACATGGACGACAGCAATGAAATGAATGAGATAGCGAAGTCTGAGTATGACTCTGTGTTTAGTGGGCCATTAATCAGATTAAAGATTGACAATCCGGATGAATTTTTCATCCAGCAGTAACAGCCTGGTTGATCAGGCCTTGATCTGCTGGGAGGCTTGGTCGAGGACCGACCTGCGGTGGCGTTGACCCCCGGAACAACCTCCAGGTAGACTCCAGTTAGGGCACCAACATAATTTAAAAAATACTTGCAAGAAATAAGGTATGTGCTTCCCAGAATCTTTCAGTACGAGATATCAGTCATGGAAGATAAAGCACGATGAGAATAGTAGGATAATGTAAGAGTGCTTTAACAAGTTGGACAGATGATTACTAGTTAAACCTTAACAAATGCAAATGAAATAGAGCACAGAGGAAAGGGGTCCAGAGACTGTGCATCTCCTTTCATGGAAGCTGGTGTTCGTGCCAAACTAAACAATGAGACCTGAGAAAAAGCATCACGCCAAAGCTGTTCTTAAATTGAGTAAAAAAAATAAACGTTAGTGTCATTTTATTAGCTGGCAAATATAACATCCTTAAAAATCTAAACTAAGATTTCTTCAGGTTACTCATTACTTATATGTGGTCGATACTTGAGTCCACAGCTCCACTGGGGAACCTTCACTCAGTCAACTAACGTAAGAGTAGAGAAAGTTAAGAACTGTTACCAAACTATTAACACAGTTTCAAGTTTTTAGAAACGTGTTTTTAGAGGAAGGAAGAACAAAAGGTGACATGATCAGGGCGTATTTAAAAAAACAATAAAAAAATAGTAAGTTGAGTCAGACTTGAACGGAATACACATTCTAGGGAAACTTGCAGAACAAGTAAAGGAGGAAAAAAAATGAACTCCAGGGCGAGCCATCGAGACGTCATGAGGCATTTCCTCAGTGCATGAGTACAGAAGAGGAACAAGATTAAAAATCTCCACAAAAGTTGAATCTAAAGGGATTCAAATACACATACGAAGAGGCTCTTCCTTTATCTTATGCAACCTTAAATAAGAAATAACACATATGCTAGTAACGTTTATTTCCCTTTGCATTAATTTTCTCATTTGGTGTTTCTGCAAAATTTTCAACACGGTATTTTCCATCATTTTTTTTGTCAATCTCAGAATATTTATTAAATATAAAAAAATCTTGACTATGTATATGATTAAATTTAACATAAATTTAACATAATTTCCCACTGTCGAATGAGTAGGCTTTACACACATATACTAACGTAGTTATAATCAAATATATATATCAGTAGCCTCTTCTATATAAAAAGTCTAATGGTTCTAATTATAACCATAATTTTTAAATGGGGTAGACAGGTAAATCAACGAAAGGCCTCGGTCATATGACCAGAAGTTCCAGCTGCGGGTCATTATATGACTAAGACCAGCGTCAGGAAACACTTGTCCTGTTTCCTGACAAACTTTACCTAACTTAACCTCTTCTAAACGAATCTAAAGTTACGTCGGCCTCTATAATTGCCATTCGTCGTTCATTTTCCTAGTGTTGCGTTTTGTTTCTTTTCTTAACTTGGATTTCCACAGTTGAATACTCGAGAATTGTTTATGTAAACTGGTACGTGGAGAAAGGTGAAACCCGGAGAGTCTACCCACTCATCTTCATAATTAACTTGACTGTCTTATAGAGTAACGCGGATCTTACTTGTGTTCCATGTCACCGTAACTATGTTTGCAAGCCGTGAAATGAACAGGTTACACCACTCTGCTGAACCACTCCAGCAGAGTGGTGTAACCTGAGGCATTAAATTAAAGCCGTTTTATATCTAAACGCTGCAAGAAGAGCAGTGAACTTCTAATGAAGCTTTTTTTCATATTTCGGATTGCGGTTATAACTACACAGATTAAAATAAAATATTCCACATGAAGTATATATGTATTTTTTTCAGCAAACTATATACCAGTTATGGAGTTTGAGTGATGGCAGCGGCGCGGTATATATATAATTGCACTACTTTTTTTCTCCCTCAATCACATTTAGTCAACCACTGAGCAGAACCAGTTTTCACTTTCTTTATGGTTAAAGGCTCATATTTATTTTATAGAGAGTCGATCCCTGGAAATATGCCACATAGATGAAAGTAATTATATCCACACATGCTAGTAGTCAACAAAGATATGACGGTTTTATAACCTACTAGTAGTCAACAAAGACATGACGGTTTTATAACCTACTAGTAGTCAACAAAGACATGACGGTTTTATAACCTACTAGTAGTCAACAAAGACATGACGGTTTTATAACCTACCTCATGTGTGACGTGAGAACATGTCAGCTGAGAATATATGTTTTCAGATTATTATTAGGTTAGGTAGGTTAGTTAGGAGACAGAACAAAGTGCTTCTTGACGCGGGTCTTAGACATGTGATGACCCACAGCTGGAGCTTTTGGTCAGCCTTCAGCTGGCTTACCGGTCAACCCCTTTTAAAAAATATTGTTATAAGTACCTTTATATATATATATATATATATATATATATATATATATATATATATATATATATATATATATATATATATATATGTATATATATATATATATATATATATATATATATATATATATATATATATATATATATATATATATATATATATATATATATATATATATATATATATATATATATATGTAAGACACACGCAACAGTTAGGTATCTTTATTTCGAAACGTTTCGCCTACACAGTAGGCTTCTTCAGTCGAGTACAGAAAAGTTGATAGAAGCAGAAGATACTTTTCTGTACTCGACTGAAGAAGCCTACTGTGTAGGAGAAACGTTTCGAAATAAAGATACCTAACTGTTGCGTGTGTGTCTTACCTAACAACCTGTCGGTATTTTATACCATTTTAATGTTCATATATATATATATATATATATATATATATATATATATATATATATATATATATATATATATATATATATGCAATAAGATCACAGTAAACAGGTGATTTCAGAGTGGTTGTTTTGCATATATATACATATATATATATATATATATATATATATATATATATATATATATATATATATATATATATATATATATATATATATATATATATATATATAAAGGATGATTAAATTAACACGATAATAAAAGACATTGCATTTTATTTTAAGAAAGAAATTGGTAACAAACACTATTTTACTAAATAAAGGTCAAGATGCAATAAGTTATATCTCAGCATTGTGCGTCTTGCATTCACAAAAAATATAAAAAAAATCCACAAAACAACATTCGCCTGTATTGAATGGTAATCTATGGATTATTTAGCCAAATTTATTTGAGAAGAAGAGAGAGAGAGAGAGAGAGAGAGAGAGAGAGAGAGAGAGAGAGAGAGAGAGAGAGAGAGAGAGAGAGAGAGAGAGCTAGATTTCCCTCAGGGGAGTGGAGTACAAGCCCTTTAGTTCGTGAGCGTTGACGTGGAAATACACGTCGCCAGAAGACAGAAGACTGTGTCTGGTACCTCCGGGTAAGGCCACTTCGCCAGGGGTGCGCACCGGCGTTCTAGCCTCAACACTGGCGTTGATCTCATCACTGCCTTTGTCGGCACCTGTGGCGCTGGAGGCACCGCCGCTACTGGCGCTGGGGGTACCAATGGCACCGGTGTTACCATGCACTATATTATCTCTGAGTCCATTGTTACCATTGACTTTATTGTTACCAATAAATCCACTACCATTGTGTTCATTGATACCAATAAATCCATTGTTACCATTGTGCTCATTGTTACCACTGAATTCATTGTTACCATTGTGCTCATTGTTACCACTGAATTCATTGTTATCAATAAATCCACTGTTGCCAATATATCTGTTGTTACCATTGAGTTCATTGTCATCAATGAGTCCATTGTTACCATTGAGTCCATTTTTACCATTGAGCTCATTGTTACCATGAAGTCCATTCATACCATTGAGTCCATTGTTACCATTGAGTCCATTGTTACCATTGAGTCCATTGTTACCATTGAGTCCATTGTTACCATTGAGTCCATTGTTACCATTGAGTCCATTGTTACCATTGAGGCCATTGTTACCATTGAACCCATTGTTACCATTGAGTCCATTGTTAAGATTGAATCCATTGTTACCATTGAGTTCATTGTTACCATTGAACCCATTGTTACCACTGAGTCCATTGTTACCACTGAATCCATTGTTACCAATAAATTCATTGTTACCATTGCGCTCAGTTTTACCGAGTTCATTGTTAGCAATAAATCCATTGTTGCCAATATATCCGTTGTTACCATTGAGTTCATTGTCACCATTGAATCCATTGTTACCATGGAGTTCATTTTTACCATGGAGTCCATTGTTACCATGGAGTCCATTGTTACCATGGAGTCCATTTTTACCATGGAGTCCATTGTTATCATTGAGTCCATTGTTATCATTGAGTCCATTGTTACCATTGAGTTCATTGCTTCCATTGAGTCCATTGTCACCATTGAGTTCATTGTTACCATTGAGTCCACTGTTGCCATTGAGTCCATTGTTACCATGGAAGCCATTTTTACCATGGAGTCCATTGTTACCATTGAGTCCATTGTTACCATTGAGTCCATTGTTACAATTGAGTCCATTGTTACCATTGAGTCCATAGTTACCATTGAGTTCATTGTTATCATTGAGTCCATTTTTATAATTGAGTCCATTGTTACCATTGAGTTCATTGTTACCATTGAATCCATTGTTACCATTGAGTCCATTGTTACCATTGAACCCATTGTTACCATTGAACCCATTGTTACCATTGAGTCCATTGTTACCATTGAGTCCATTGTTACCATTGAGTGCATTGTTACCATTGAGTGCATTGTTACCATTGAGTCCATTGTTACCATTGAGTCCATTGTTACCATTGAGTTCATTGTTACCATTGAGTCCATTGTTACCATTGAGTCCATTGTTACCATTGAGTCCATTGTTACCAATAAATCCATTATTACCATTGAGTTCATTGTTACCATTGAGTCCATTGTTACCATTGAGTCCATTGTTACCATTGAGTTCATTGTTACCATTGAGTCCATTGTTACCATTCAGTCCATTGTTACCATTGAGTCCATTGTTACCATTGAGTCCATTTTTACCAATAAATCCATTATTACCATTGAGTCCATTGTCACCATTGAGCTCATTGTTACCATTGAGTCCACTGTTGCTATTGAGTCCATTGTTACCATTGAGTCCATTTTTACCAATAAATCCATTATTACCATTGAGTTCATTGTTACCATTGAGTCCATTGCTACCATTGAGTCCATTGTTACCATTGAGTCCATTGTTACCATGGAGTCCATTTTTACCAATAAATCCATTATTACCATTAAGTCCAATGTTTCCATTTGGCTCACTGTAAACACTGGCATCAGTGTTACTATTTACACCATCGTTACCAATGGATCCAGTAATACCACTCAGTCTGTTACCTCTAATGTTACCATTGTCTTTTCTATAAACACTGAGTTCATTAACTACAGTGTTATCAATGGTTCCAATGTTACCATTGAGCCCATTGGCTATATTGTTACTAATGAGTCCATTGTAACCATGGAGACCAATGTTTCCGTTATCAACATTGTTACCATTGAGTACGTCACCCTCAGTTATACTTAAAAATCCAACTTTATTGTTACTGTTGTTCCCATGGTAACCATTGCTTTCATTCAGTTCATTAGGTACATTGTTTAAACTGAAACCATTGGCTATGTTGTTACCAATGGATTCATTTATACTTTCACGACTGACTGAACTGTAACCAAGCCTAATTAACCCGACAATGCCACCTGAGTTACCATTAAGCCTATTATCTCCATTATTACTAGTGCTTTCAGCTGGACTTGCAATGCCAGGAAACCCAGGAGCTGCAGTACCAACACCAAACCCACTGACTTGAGCGTTTAATTGGAGACGAGATCCGAGAGCACCATTGTCGTTGGTCCTTATTGTGTTATCAGTATCTCCAGTTGTCCTTGAGGCTATGTCACTGTGATCTTCATTCTCTCCTAATGTCGCTAGTTCCGTATCGAAGTCTTCAGCTCCCAGCACAAAATGAACAAACCCACTGTTCGAGATCTTCGTGTTATGATCACTGTCTTCCACAGTTGTGTTTTCCAAGATAATATTGTCATTAGTAAAATCGAGGTCTTCTCCAGTGGGGATGCTAATGTCATGTCCGTCTTTGTTATGTCCATTAACTACAGCAGCACCCCGAACGTTTACGTCATATGTACTGTAGACATCGGTTGTAATGCCAGCTTCTAGAGTGTTAGGGATGTTACCGACACTTGCATAGGTACCCTCAGCCTCCAGGTTAGCAACATAATTATCATTCTGAAATAAATTTAGCTTATGGACACTCGTATCGTCTAAATAACCATCAGAGATTCCTTCATCACCACCACTGCCTTCAAACCTAGCAGGGTTTTCGTAAACAACTTCAATTTCCCTGTCACTTTCCCCGAAGCCGCCGTCTCCGAAGATGCTGTCAAATCTACCGGAAATTCCAGAATTACTATCAAATTTTATGTCATCTCTGATGTCTACATTAATTCCACCACCAAGGTTACCTGCAGCATTGCCCTTGCCACCAGTAAGTTCTGCACCAGTCGGGTTGCCAGCAGCAAAATCTTCACCTCCAGCAAGTTCTCTAGCACCAATAATGAGCTCACCATCGGCTTGGACTGCAGAGCTAAAGGCAGTCTGGAAGTCAGAACCGTCGGGCAGTGTCAGGTTGTCTTCCTCATCATAGTTGATAAAGTACACCTCGGGGTTCTTGGACGGTGGTGCTGGAACCTCGATGATTCGCTGAGCTTCGTTTGACTGTTTGTTGAGGACATAAACGACGTGTTGCTGCCTAGGCGGCGGCACAATGATGGGCTCAGGACCCTGACTTCCTGTAGGGAGCCTAATGAACACTACGTTGTATTCAACTCTTGGTGGAGGGATTACTGGTCGGAGGGTGCTGTTTTCAAGGTTTTTTGGAGGTGAAAACACATATACCTTACGAGAGATCTCAGGGACAACACATCTCCCGTTCACATGAAGAATTTCATCTTCCCTACAGCTTGTGTCAGGCCCGACAGTTGCAGACGACGTAAGTGAAGAGGCAGACTGCAGCAGTACCGCACTCTCTGTGGCCAACAACACCGAGATGAAAACCTGTGACAACAATTATATATATGTTAATAAAAAATTAGTGCGAGTTATATCAGCTCAACTAACAGCAACTATTATAACGTGTTAGCATGAATATGCATTTGTTCATTTATTGCATGACACTCTTCCTTCAGGAGAGGCACCTTGTTGCGGGCAAAGGGCTCTAGTTCCAGGAAACTGAAACTATCTTCCCTCTTGATTCGATCCTGAGTGCCCCATTCATTCTGTATTTCCCCTACAGTTTTAGCGCTCCTCCCATGAATGCAGTAATAATACATATTGCGCTTCTGTTATCTCATCGTCATGATAAGTAAGATACTGATTATGACCGATCTCTTATTTAGAACAGTTGGTGAAAAGACTAAATCCGTGAGTCCAGCTTCATTTTATTTGCAAAATACAACTATATTATGGACTGTGGGCGCTGGTGGGTTAAGAGGACTAAAACATGCAGACTTTGTAGGTGATCAGCTGTTAAAAGTATCATGTAGAGGTCCGACAAAGGAACAACTTTAACACAATTAAGATTAAAGAAATTTTTTGAGTCTGCTTAAGCACAAAAATGCAATTTTAATAATTATTACTATTGTGAAATGAAAGAGACGGCAAGTGCCCCCTGATGTGGGCACCCTTATTACGAACTCAGACTTACATACCTGTAAGACTACTAGAGTTTACTGCTAGATAAGGACACCAGTGTACTAGAAGAATAGAACACGTAGGGAAGGAGGAATGAGGACTCACCAGGAGCTTCATGGCAGAGAGTGATGCTTGTATCCCTTGTCTTCTGTCTTATATACACCCCTCACTCCACTTCCTCCATGTCATGTTACTCTTGCCCAGTACACGTCCCTGCCTTCCACTCCGTCATTCAGAGTGTGTACTCGCCCAGCCAAGGACAACTTAATTAGCATCGCTGCTGTAAGTAAACTGTGTTCATTCTTTGTCGTGTAATATTGTTAAGATCACTTGTGGATGCATCAAGTCTGGAATCCACAAAAATACCTGTTCTCCTCAGCATGTGTAACAATCGATGAAATGTTGAAACTGTATGCATATCGCAAGTACTGGAGGGACTATCATCACTGCTGACAGATAATTCTTTTGGACACACCAAGCTTGTAGTCTGTCGTAGTGTAGCGGTCATAGTTTCAATGTTTGTAGGTTATGTTGGCGAGGGCTGTGTTGGTAACGTACACGCTGTAGGTTCAAGACACATGCACCCCAATTTGTAATGTGCGTATATACTTATCTCTCTCTCTCTCTCTCTCTATATATATATATATATATATATATATATATATATATATATATATATATATAAATATATATATATATATATATATATATATATATATATATATATATATATATATATATATATATATATATATATATATACATATCCTGGAAGGATGGAAAGCAGATTGCCTGGGACTACACCTGTGCCGCCACATTGGCAGACACCTACTTGCCATACTCCGTAGTGGAAGGAGGTGGAGCTGCCAGCCACAGGGAGACTCAGAAGATCCGAAAATTTGAAGACCTTCCCCCTTGCTATAACTTCATTCCAATAGGGTCGGAGACCCTTGGAGCATGGGGCAAGTGTTCTCTAAAGTTCCTCAAACAGCTGGGTGAAAAGCTCATCATACAAACAAGGACCACAGGGCGACCAGCTTCCTCTTTCAGAGACTCAGTGTTGCGATCCAGAGAGGAAATGCCTGCAGCATTCTGGGCACGCGGCCCATCGCAGGGGAGCTGGACGAAGAATTCGAGTTGTAGCTCTGAGTTACCTATGTTACCTATACTTGAAATATAGGGGGTGGTAGGAGAAAATTCTCAAACAGCTTCAGGGAGAACCTTGAGTTTTCCCTGAAGCAAGTTTATTCTTTTCTCCGATGATGAGGGTCCCCAGGACAGTTCTAGAGGTGGTACCTCCCTATATTATACATATATGTATATATATATATATATATATATATATATATATATATATATATATATATATATATATATATATATATATATATATATATATATATATATATATATATACATTCGTAAAGATGACTGAGAAAACGTTCACGCTAACATATCATTCAACACTAAAACCATAGATGTTTTGCCCATTTAAGCTTTTCACCTGGTCACAGACCGGGCCGCGGGGGCGTTGACCCCCGGAACTCTCTCCAGGTAAACTCCAGGAACCACCAACGAAGTTTAATAATTCTTTGTCAGGTTTAATACCAAAACACTGCAAAACCTCTTTATCTAGACCAGAATTTTTTTGGAGGAAGATTACATAGTGACTGAAAGATGACCAATATATCTGACAGAGTGTATTAAGCGTCAGCTGTAATTCCTTTTCCTTGGAATCTAGAGAGAAAAAAAATTCTCTAACTCACTGGTGAAAGTGAACTATATCCCTAAAGTAATTCCACAACCTTGAGAATCTATATATATCATCCTCATACTAAAAGGATGCCAAGCATATATTTTTTTTAAATACGTATAATCTAAGCTCTTATCTGTCTCCCCTGCCACCTTAGTGGCGCTCTGGCAATGTTCTTTACCTTTCAGGACGAAAGTTGTTACGTTCTAGAGTGGACGCCCCTGACGTCCCTCGCTCTGATGCTTGCAAACTCCTCGAGAATCTTAGTTTAGAACAAACAAGGTATATAAATTGGGAGATGTATGCCTTTCAGTGTATATAAACTGTGAAATGTGCATATTACAGTGAATGTAAACTGTGAGATGTATACAGTGTATAAACACTCTGGGATGTATACCTTTCAGTGTATTAAAGTGAAAGGTGTATTTTTCGGAGTATATACATTGTGAGATGTATACCTTTCAGTGTATATAAACAGGAGGTAATGTGAAAAATCGCGAAATCTTTTGGAATTTCACCATTGCTTTCACCGCGGTTATTTTGCATATAGTGATATTTCCTGTTTACAGTGATCTTATTGCATCTCTCGGTGTAAGTGTACACCCACACTGAGAGATGTGTACTTCTCAGCTTGGTCCAGCTTTCTACGAAGTCAAGTAATCTCAATGTTAGAGTCCACTTTAACAAAGTCAAGTAATCTTAATGTTAGAGTCCACTTTAACAAATGCTTCATTGACTCTATTCAAACTTAAGGCTTTAACCCGGGATAACTTTTCTCCGTACTTGAGGGTGAAGAATTAAATAATAATAATTCACGTTAAGAGCTAAATCTACGTGGGTCATACAACGCAAGACGTGGTGGAGGCTTGATCCTCCGTCTCCTTAGCTCCAGACAGCCGAGCTTTGTATTTTTACTCTCCTAGTTACTACTGCATCTGAGGGCAAGAACTTCAACTCGTGGATTCTCAACTGTTTCCACAAATGCCTGTAGAAGACTTGCGTCTAGCAGACCTGACTCTAGCAGACCTGACTCTAGCAGACCTGACTCTAGCAGACCTGCGTCTAGCAGACCTGACTCTAGCAGACCTGACTCTAGCAGACCTGACTCTAGCAGACCTGACTCTAGCAGACCTGCCTCACTCTGCAATCTTTAGTAAGCTAGGTGAGGATTTCCTAGTTAAAACTGGAGCTGCCCTTCCCTTCCTCAGTTCAGATGTTATTGTCTCCCACGTTCCTGAAATTGCACGACTCCGTACTAGAGGAGGGTTAGGTTAGGTAAGGTTTGTCAGAAAACAGGACAAGTGTTTAACTGACGCGGGTCTTAGTCATATGACGACCTGCAGTTGGAGCTTTTGGTCATCTTACCGAGGCGTTCCGCTGGCTTACCGGTCCAGCTCTTTAAAAATTATGGTTATAATTATAACCTACATTTATAAGTAGTCTGGAATAATAATAATAATAATAATAATAATAATAATAATAATAATAATAATAATAATAATAATAATAATAATAATAATAATAATAATAATAATAATAATAATAATAAAAAGAAGAAGAAGAAGAAGAAGAATATAAGAAGAAAATAAGAAGAATTGAAATTCCAGTATCAACATTCACAAAAATATACAGTAAATTATGGAACGTAACAGAGTTATGGGTAGAAATACGAGTAGCGGTTCAGTGCTGACAACGGATGTGAATGTGCTGATTGAATGTGACATTACTGATATTAAGATGACGGATTTTCGTAAAACCTTGAGAGATACGCGAAGCTTAACTGCCGACTTATGATTTATTGACGTTAATGCTATATAAGTATTATTACTAAAATAGCAGTAAATTTACCTCACGTGCTACTGACTAGAATTTGTATATATATGTATATATATATATATATATATATATATATATATATATATATATATATATATATATATATATATATATATATATATATATATATATATATATAAATATATATATATATATATATATATATATATATATATATATATATATATATATATATATATATATATATATATATATGCGTGTGTGTGTGTGTGTGTGTCGTGCCGAATAGGTTAATTAGCAAGAACTCATTTAAAATTAAGTCCTTTCTAAAATTTTCTCTTATACCTTTAAAAATAATTTTTTTTTCATGTAAGTTAATGTAAAAATGATTAATTTTGTACCAAAAGAACCTTAGAAAATTTGCTAACCTTATTATAACAAGTGCAACTTAATTTAGCCTAATACAACTAAATATATTTTAGATAAGTTTACAATAACTTAATAACAATAATTTAATAATAATAAAGGTGACAAGTAAAGGTAATGGAGAGGGGAAATTAGAATGGCCCTTGTGGACGAGTGAATGGATAAGCTCACGCCTGAGTGAGGGTACTCGAGCGAGAAGACCTTGAGCTGAGAGAAGAGCAACTCTGAAAATTTTAGCTGTCATGATAAACAACAGCACGTACGATGATATAATTTGCAATATAAAGGTTTTATTGAGACAGCGTAAGCACTAAGTGTCTGCAAAAATCACACTGGTATACTAGTTGCATCAACACCAACAGATAATATGGCAGAAAAACATTTCATTAAAAATTGTTATCTAATTTTTGCATAGATACGTTTACTCCATATGATCAAAGTGGTCCAGAGCTGGCTAAGATGACACTAGTGGCCCAGAGCTGGCCAAGATCACACTAGTGGCCCAGAGCTGATTGTGGATACCACCGGAGCTGGTGGCCTAAACCACTTTAGTGGCCCGTAGTTAGTTTTGAATATCACACTAGTGGCCCAAAACTTATAGTCAAGACCAAACCTATCTAAAATAAGGGTGTGTGGTCATAATTGGCGATCTGATTAGCTAGAGCTTCAATCATATCATTAATTAAATCCTAGAGAAACACCTGCCATCCCATTCTCCCTAAAATGATTTCTTGCCTCTAGCTAGACAAGACCACACTAGTAGACCGCAGTGGTCAAGACCACAATAGTAGATGGCAGTGTTCAAGACCACACTAGTAGACCGCAGTGGTCAAGACCACAATAGTAGATGGCAGTGGTCAAGACCACACTAATAGACAACAGTGGTCAAGACAATAGTAGACCACAGTGATCAAGACCACACTAGTAGATCACAGTGGTCAAGACAATATTAGACCACACTAGTAGACCACATTAGTAGACCACAGTGGTCAAGACAACACTAGTAGACCACAGTGGTCAAGACAATAGTAGACCACCATGGTCAAGACGATAGTAGACCACAGTGGTCAAGACAATAGCACACCAGAGTGCTCAAGACTACACTAGTAGACCACAGTGGTCAAGACCACACTAGTAGACCACAATGGTCAAGACAATAGTAGACCACAGTGGTCAAGACAATAGCACACCACAGTGGTCAAGACCATACTAGTAGACCACAGTGGTCAAGACCACACTAGTAGGCCACAGTGGTCAAGACCACGCTAGTAGACCACAGTGGTCAAGATGACACTAGCAGATCACAGTGGCCAAAACAATAGTAAGCCACAGTGGTCAAGGCCACACTAGTAGACCACAGTGGTGAAGAACACACTAGTAGACCAGAACTGGTGATCAAAATCACACTAGTAGACCACAGTGGTCAAGCCAACACTAGTACACCACAGTTGTCAAGACCACACTGGTAGACCACAGTGGCCAAGGTCACACTAGTAAACCACAATAGTCAAGAGAGTAGTAGACGACAGTGGTCAAGACAACAGTAGACCACAGTGGTCAAGACAGTAGTAGACCATAGTGGTCAAGACAATAGTAGACCACAGTAGTCAAGACAATAGTAGACCACAGTGGTGAAGGCAATAGTAGACTACATTGGTCAAGACCACACTAGTAGACCACAGTGGTCAAGACAATAGTAGACCATAGTGGTCAAGACAATAGTAGACCACAGTGGTCAAGACAATAGTAGACTACATTGATCAAGACCACACTAGTAGACCACAGTGGTCAAGACAATAGTAGACCATAGTGGTCAAGACAATAGTAGACCACAGTGGTCAAGACAATAGTAGACCACATTGGTCAAAACCACACTAGTAGACCATAGTGGTCAAGACAATAGTAGACCACAGTGGTCAAGACAATGGTAGACCAAAGAGGTCAAGATAATAGTGAACCACAGTGGTCAAGCTAATAGTAGACCACAGTGATTAAGACCTAACTAGTGGACCACAGGGGTCAAGACCACATTAGTAGACCACAGTGGTCAAGACAATAATAGACCAAAGTGGTCAAGAACCTCACTAGTAGACCACAGTGGTCAAAACCACAACAGTAGACCACAGCGGTCAAGACGACACTAGTAGACCACAGTGGTCAAGACCACACTAGTAGACCACAGTGATCAAGATTATACTAGCACACCACAGTGGTCAAGACAATATTAGACCACAGTGATCCAGACAAAAGTAGACAACAGTGGTCAAGACAATATTAGACCACAATGGTCAAGACAATGGTAGACGACAGTTGTTAAAACCACACTAGTAGACCACAGTGATCAAGATCACACTAGTACACCACAGTGGTCAAGACAATACTAGACCACAGTGGTCAAGACAATAGTAGACCACAATGGTCAAGACAATGGTAGACGACAGTGGTTAAGAGCACACCGGTAGACCACAGTGGTCAAGACAATAGTAAACCACAGTGGTCAAGACGACACTAGTAGACCACAGTGGTCAAGACCAGACTAGTAGAACACAGTGGTCAAAACCACGCTAGTAGACCACAGTCGTCAAGACCACACTACTAGCTCACAGTGGCCAAGACAATAGTAGGCCACAGTAGTCAAGACCATACTAGTAGACCACAGTGGTAAAGACCACACTAGTAGACCACAGTGGCCAAAAGAATAGTAGACCACGGTTGCCAAGGCCACACTAGTAAACCATAGTAGTCAAGCCAATAGTAGACCACAGTGGTCAAGACCACATTTGTAGACCTCATGTCATCTACAGGTAGACAAGTCCTCTACTGGTAGACACAGGTAATTTACTGGTAGACACAGGTCATTTACTGGTAGATACAGGTCATATACAGGTAGATAGGTCATCTACTGGTAGATACAGGCCATCTACTGGTAGACACAGGTCATTTACTGATAGATACAGGGCATATACAGGTAGACAGGTCATCTACTGGTAGACACAGGCCATCTGCTGGTAGACACAGGTCATCTACTGGTAGACACAGATCATCTACTGGTAGACACAGGTCGTTTACTGGTAGACACAGGCTATCTACTGGTAGAAACAGGCCATTTACAGGTAGACATAGGTCATCTACTGGTAGACACAGGTCATCTACTGGTAGACACAGGTTATTTACTGGTAGACACAGGTCATTTACTGGTAGATACAGGTCATCCACTAGTAGACTCAGGTCATCTACTGGTAGACACAGGTCATTTACTGGTAGACACAGGCAATCTACTGGTAGAAGCAGGTAATTTACTGGTAGACTCAGGTCATCTACTGGCAGACACAGGTCATCTACTGGTAGACACAAGTCATCTACTGGTAGACACAGGTCATTTACTGGTAGACACAGATCATTTACTGGTAGAAACAGGTTATTTACTGGTAGATACAGGTCATATACAGGTAGACAAGTCATCTACTGGTAGACACAGGTCATCTACTTGGAGACACAGGCCATCTACTGGTAGACATAGGTCATTTACTGGTAGACACAGGTTATCTACTGGTAGACACAGGTCGTCTAAGGGCTTTATTATTATTATTGTTATTATTATTATTATTATTATTATTATTATTATTATTATTATTATTATTATTATTATTATTATTATTATTATTATGTCCATAAGAAGCCTCTAAACCCGGAGCAGTTATGAAGTGTTTGTGGGATGGGAGGTAATCAGGTTTGATCCGAGGAAGGGAAAAGGTTGATCCAGTTCCTTGGACCAAACGCCCATTCGTTACACTGAGTCTTGAGGGAACTACGGGACTACATATAGACCAGTATGTGTGGCTGTGTTGGAGGGAGGGTCGTACAGCCCCGGAGGGCTACCCACTACACCCCCACCATCTGCAGTTAAGCCTTCACCACCACCACCACCACCACCACCACCACTACCACCATTTCTTTTGCTGCTGTAGGAGCCCATGTCACCTTCGTCGTTGCTGTAGGCACCACCGTCACCTCTGTTACCAATGTAGGAGCCAGCGCCGACGGAGCTGCCTTCAAAAACTCTGCCATTTTGGATGTTACTTGACCCGCCTTCCGCCTTGCCGTCGAAGATACTGCCGTAACTTTCCTTGATTCCTTGAACGCTGCTTTCAGAATTGTTGTTTGCTCTAATATCGACTGTAAATCCACTGTTGAGGTCTCTAGTATCGCCTTCGAAACCACTGCTGCTGCTGCTTCCAGCATCTCTAAAACCTATGGTATTTCTTCCAACATTACCACCGCTGCTTCCTCCAACATCAGCTGAGAAACCGATGCTTCCTTCAGCGTCAACTCGAAAACCCTCGCTACTGACTACGGCTTCACTACTAAAACCACTGATGCTGCCTCTAAAATCATCACTACTGCCTCTTTCACCTCCAACACTGTCTCCAGTTTCACCTCCAAAAGCACTGCTGCTGCTTGCTACGACAACACTTCCGCCTCTATGGTTATCACTTAAACTACTCTTGACACCTACAACCTCGTTTTCAAACCTACCGCCTCCTCCTACCATGACACCAACACTGCCATCTCCATCAGTAGTATTACCGCTTCCAGAAAGGCCCGTTCTCTCGTAACTTTGCCCGGTTTCAATGTCGTTATTAATTCTGCTACCATCAGCACCACCGAAGTTAGCACCTTCAGCTCCGGCAAGTCCTCCAGCACCAACAACGAGTTGACCATCCACTTGGACGGCGGAGCTGAGGGCAGTCTGGAAGTCAGTACCGTCGGGCAGGATTGGGTTGTCTCCCTCATCATAGTTGACAAAGTACACCTCGGGGTTCTTGGGCGGCGGTGTTGGAAGATCAATGACTCGTTGATCGCTGTATGACAGTTTGTTGAGGACGTAAATGACGTGCTGTTGCCTGGGAGGCGGTACGATGATAGGCTCAGTACCCTGACCACCCTCAGGGATGCGGATGAACAGGATATTGTGGTTTACCTTCGGAAGTGAGATCTCTGGTGGAGATCCGTAGGTTTCTTGCTGTTTAGGGGCGGTGAACACGAATAGGTTTCGGGTAACTTTAGGAGTAACACAGGTACCGTCAACGTGAAGTATTTCACCTTCCTGGCATCCTAATGGGGAAAACTTTGAGGCAGAGGGCGAAGGCAAATTATAGTCATCAAGTTTGGCTGACCTCGTCGCCGCCGCAACGACGGAGAATAGCACCTGGGGAGTAAATGAAATATATCAGAGATATTAGACCTCGGTCCCCGCCATCATAGGTTAATACACACTATAGCGTGTTAGTCTGTGACGGAATTTTATTATTCATAGCTGGGAACGACATCCTATTAATCATGTTAATAAATTACATTGCTGCTTTTTATTAAATTTAAACTCTCTCTCTCTCTCTCTCTCTCTCTCTCTCTCTCTCTCTCTCTCTCTCTCTCTCTCTCTCTCTCTCTCTCTCTCTCTCTCTCTCTCTCTCTCTCTCTCTCACTCTCTCTCTCTCTCTCTCTCTCTCTCTCTCTCTCTCTCTCTCTCTCAAGAGTAATGAATATACACTAGCTATTATGACAAGAGTGTAATTTATCAGTATATATACAGTACAGTATATATATGATGTAAACATGTTTACAGTGATTGGTTTATTAGGTTTAAAGCCTATTGAATATACAAGGGTCATTAAAACTGTATATCACTTGTACAACACCAGCCAATACTTTAATCCATATATATATATATATATATATATATATATATATATATATATATATATATATATATATATATATATATATATATATATATATATATATATATATATATATATATATATATATATATATATATATGTATATATATATATATATATATATATATATATATATATATATATATATATATATATATATATATATATATATATATATACATGTCGTGCCGAATAGGCAGAACTTGCGATCTTGGCTTAAATAGCAACGCTCATCTTGCCATATAGGACAAGTGAAAATTTGTGTATGCAATAATTTCGCCAAAATCATTCTGAACCTAACGAAAAAAATATATTTCACTGTGTTTGTTTACTATTAAATTACTGTAAACGTATCTAAAATATATTTAGTTGGGTTAGGCTAAAATAAATTGTTCTTGTTATAATAAGGTTAGGTAAGTTTTCTAAGATTCTTTTGGTGCAAAATTATAAAATTTTACATTAACATTAATGAAAAAAATATATCTTTAAACGTATAAGAGAAAATTTTAGAAAGGACTTAATTTTAAATGAGTTCTTGCTAATTGACCAGTTTTACATATTCGGCACGACATACATATATATATATATATATATATATATATATATATATATATATATATATATATATATATATATATATATATATATATATATATATATATATATATATATATATATATATATATATATATATATATATATATATATATATATATATATATATATATATATATATATATACATATATATGTCGTGCCGAATATGTAAAACTTGCGATCTTGGCTTAAATAGCAACGCTCATCTTGCCATAGAGGACAAGTGAAAATTTGTGTATGCAATAATTCCGCCAAAATCATTCTGAACCCAACGAAAAAAAATATATTTCACTGTGTTTGTTTAGTATTAAATTATTGTAAATGTATTTAAAATATATTTAGTTGGGTTAGGCTAAAATAAATTGCTCTTGTTATAATAAGGTTAGGTAAGTTTTCTAAGATTCTTTTGGTGCAAAATTGAAAGTTTTTACATTAACATTAATGAAAAAAATATATCTTTAAACGTATAAGAGAAAATTTCAGAAAGGACTTAATTTTAAATGAGTTCTTACTAATTGACCAGTTTTACATATTTGGCACGACATATATATATATATATATATATATATATATATATATATATATATATATATATATATATATATATATATATATATATATATATATATATATATATATATATATATATGTATATGTATATGTATATATATATATATATATATATATATATATATATATATATATATATATATATATATATATATATATATATATATATATATATATGCAATAAGATCACAGTAAACAGGTGATATCACAATATGCAAAACAACCACTGTGAAAGAATAGCGGAATTCCAAGCAGCACTTTCGTGACTTCTCACATCCAGGAACTATTCTTTCAAGGTGGTTGTTTTGCATATATCAGTAACAATATATATCAATAACGATATATATCAATAACAACACTGCAACTAGCCGAGGATTTGAACTCACGTCGTTTTAGCCCACTTCATGATGAGCGAAAATCACACATAAAGCTCTAACCCACGGGACCACACAATCCTACAAAGAATGATGCACCCAGCAAAGCTAGGTGTTGTACAGTCATCCGAAGACATACGGTGGTGTGGGTGCCTTTGAGCTACGATAAAACACCTAGCTCTGCTGGGTGCGTCATTTGCTGAAATAATTCAAGTGTTGAAGCAGCTAAAATCCGAAGCAATTTTAAAATTATGTTTTTTTAATTGCTGAAGTATAATTTTTGTATGTATAATGTTTGCCAGGAAACAGGACAAGTGTTTCCTGACGCGGGTGGAGCTTTTGGTCATCCGACCGAGGCCTTCCGCTGGCTTACCGTTCCACATCTTTAAAAATTGTGGTTAAAAGTCAATATCGATTATGTAAATATGGTAATATTTTTATACTCGTTTTATTTATTTCATTTTATACTCAATAACATTTACACAAAAATATGATTATATTATGTGAGATTATATGAGAATTAGATTATACGAGATTATATTAGATTATATTATATGAGAATATAATCTAATAAAAGAACACACTTTAGATGATAGATTTTCATATATATTTTTTTTATTGATCATGTTACCTATTATATATACAGTAAATAAGGGAAAGTTATCCAACATATTACGTGGTGAGCACAACATCGTTGCTCGTACAGCGTATGGTGAAAGGGAGGTAATCGTGTTTGGTTCAAGAAAGGGGAATTTATCTCCAGTTCCTAGGTTGACAAGCCCTTCAGAGTGTGAAGGCACCGGGTTAGTTATGACAGAGAGTGAACTCACCGAGATCCTCATGGTGTAATGTGATGCCAGTTACTGTTGTCCGCTCGCTTATATACCTCCACTCGCCTCCATTCATATCTCCTACTAGCTACCTTACCTCCTTCCTTCCCTCCCTCCCGCCCGCCTTCACTCCTTCATTCCATCCCTAATTTCCTCCTCCTCGGACGGGGAACCAAACTCTCTGTCTATCCGAGGTTCCTCCTACTTTTAGACTGAGAGCTCTGGCTGGAATTGGAATCCCTCTCTTGGATGATTATCCCTCTTCTCGATGGGGATCCATCGCTCGCGTAGGGATCCTCTGTCGGAGGGAATTTCTCCCTTAGATGGAGAACTCTCGCTCTTGCCGGAGTTGCTAAACTCTAGTTTTTCTTCTTCGCATTGAAAATTGACGCACATTTGTTAATTTTTTACCACAAAATCTTTGTGTTTGAATGGGTATCGAAACGCAAGAAAAATGTGTCTCATTGTCTTACCAAAATAAGTAATTAATTATGTAACGAGAGGTTCAAAAACAAGAACCATCTTTGATGCATTTAGCATACTTGAAACTCCTGGTAAAGAATGTAACCAATAATACATTGGACAAACATAATGAGATATGAACAAGCCAGTTCAATAATTATCCAGTATATTAAGAACCATCCATTGTGTACAGAACTATTTTTGCCTTCATTTGCTACAGTAAAAAAAGATAGATATGGTTATGGTCCAATTTCAACATTTCAGAGGCAGTGGAAACCTGATGCTGTGACGACATATATCAAGAAATCATTGAGTTTTCTCACACGACTTTGGTTATGCTAACCATGGCATACACAACCTTTTTGCCTTGTACATTTTTTCACACTTGAACAAATGAGTCCTTGTTTTTAGCATATAGATTTTTCAGGCTAAGAGTTGTTATCCTACCTCAGCTCACTTCAAAGCCCAGCCCTATCTGAGGTATACTACCATACCCCCATGATGCGACCTACAACAGTCGACTTACACTCAGGTACCTATTTACTGCTAGGTAAACAGGGGCAGCAGGTGTAAGAAAAAAAATGATCAGCGTTTCCATCCGGCAGGAAATTGAACCACTGACATTAAATAAATAAATAAATATCTTTATTTCTACAAGTATATGTACAAGGTATACAAGTCTAGCTGACATCAGTGACATACTACTACATAGAAAGACGCTTGTTATGCAGAGCATTTCGTGCAAATTAGGTCAGTTTTGTCCCAGGATGAGACCCACACCAGTCGACTAACACCCAGGTACCCATTTTACTAATGAGGAACATAGACAACCGGTGTAAAGAAACACTCCCAATGTTTCTACCCTCGCCGGGAATCGAACACGGACCCTCGCCGTGTAAAGCAAGATCATTAGCCACGGGGCACCATGGCCTGGTATGTGAGCCAAGCGCGCTACCAACCAAGCCATAGGTCCTTCAAGTAGGTCAGCTGTTGCTCTTTCCTGACCAGCCGTATGACAGATGGTTACCCAGCCTTTACATCTCTCCTCTTTTGTCATGTCCGTGACTTAGAATCAACTCCAATAAGAGGGTTAACCTTTGACAAGTGCCAGTGCATTTTTTCGTGACGAAAAACAATCAATATATACTTTTCTCTGTGCTGGATTAATAAAGCTCAACACACGGTTACCTAGGCTAGTCATCTGAGAGAAAGAAACTTCTTTTTTTTCCATACTTTGCTAAGGAGCCCCTCTGTGTAAAGCCGAAATATACAATATCCATTCTTATTTTTTTGTCTCAGGGTGGAGACAATAAAGCAGAAGCCGTTGTCCTCTAACGTTTGTTAAGAGCTTCAGTTATTCCACTGGAGACACTATCGAGCCTCATGTACTGTCATCGGCTCTCTGTTTTTAACTGAAATTTGATGGAGGTCTGGACTAGATCTTCACCGATGGATCACTGAGTTTCGAAAGTAGCGTTTCTGTATCAGTGCTCATGGTAGCTAAAAATCAAGTGTTTTAGATAGCTTACCAAAAAGTTTGTAGCAATTAAAGAATGGTTAGCATTAGCCAAGATGAACTGTTCACCCTCTAATTGGCCACTACAGTAAATAAAACAGAAATCGATCCAGGTGTATGTTCAGAATCAAAATCAGTCGTGTTTAGTTTAAATTATAGAAATATCATTAAAACTATTTCAGAGGACATAATAAAACAAATATCAAGTAAAAAAAAGATTCTGAATATTATTTTTTCTGCATATTGTTTGTTCTTTTGATGATGATGATGATGATGATGATGATAACAATAATAATAATAATAATAATAATAATAATAATAATAATAATAATAATAATAATAATAATAATAATAAAAGTTTAATTGGTCCTCGTAATCTCTCATGTAACTTGACATCTTTCACATAATTAGGGGTTTACACAGGATGTACAGTATACACTGAGTTTCCTTAAATCTCTGTTTTAGGGACTAAAGTTTACATACTTCACTGGTGGTGAACAAGCAATATGCAGCCATAATGACGCTTTGAGTAGTTGAACGGCTCTAAGCCCAGTTAACCAACCAACCAGAGCTGAACAGCCTTCTGAAGCTGTGGTCTAACAAGTGTACAGTGTTAACATTGTTTCAGGGTGTGGTCTAACAAGTGTACAGTGTTAACATTGTTTCAAGGTGTGGTCTAACAAGTGTACAGTGTTAACATTGTTTCAAGGTGTGGTCTAACAAGTGTACAGTGTTAACATTGTTTCAAGGTGCGGTCTAACAAGTGTACAGTGTTAACATTGTTTCAAGGTGCGGTCTAACAAGTGTACAGTGTTAACATTGTTTCAAGGTGTGGTCTAACAAGTGTACAGTGTTAACATTGTTTCAAGGTGTGGTCTAACAAGTGTACAGTGTTAACATTGTTTCAAGGTGCGGTCTAACAAGTGTACAGTGTTAACATTGTTTCAATGTGTGGTCTAACAAGTGTACAGTGTTAACATTGTTTCAAGGTGCGGTCTAACAAGTGTGCAGTGTTAACATTGTTTCAATGTGTGGTCTAACAAGTGTACAGTGTTAACATTGTTTCAAGGTGTGGTCTAACAATTGTACAGTGTTAACATTGTTTCAAGGTGCGGTCTAACAAGTGTACAGTGTTAACATTGTTTCAAGGTGCGGTCTAACAAGTGTGCAGTGTTAACATTGTTTCAAGGTGCGGTCTAACAAGTGTACAGTGTTAACATTGTTTCAATGTGTGGTCTAACAAATGTACAGTGTTAACATTGTTTCAAGGTGCGGTCTAACAAGTGTGCAGTGTTAACATTGTTTCAGTGTGTGGTCTAACAAGTGTACAGTGTTAACATTGTTTCAAGGTGCGGTCTAACAAGTGTACAGTGTTAACATTGTTTCAATGCGTGGTCTAGCAAGTGTACAGTGTTAACATTGTTTCAAGGTGCGGTCTAACAAGTGTACAGTGTTAACATTGTTTCAAGGTGCGGTCTAACAAGTGTACAGTGTTAATATTGTTTCAAGGTGCGGTCTAACAAGTGTGCAGTGTTAACATTGTTTCAGTGTGTGGTCTAACAAGTGTACAGTGTTAACATTGTTTCAATGTGTGGTCTAACAAATGTACAGTGTTAACATTGTTTCAAGGTGTGGTCTAACAAGTGTGCAGTGTTAACATTGTTTCAGTGTGTGGTCTAACAAGTGTACAGTGTTAACATTGTTTCAAGGTGCGGTCTAACAAGTGTACAGTGTTAACATTGTTTCAAGGTGCGGTCTAACAAGTGTACAGTGTTAACATTGTTTCAAGGTGCGGTCTAACAAGTGTACAGTGCTAACATTGTTTCAAGGTGCGGTCTAACAAGTGTACAGTGTTAACATTGTTTCAAGGCGCGGTCTAACAAGTGTACAGTGCTAACATTGTTTCAAGGTGCGGTCTAACAAGTGTACAGTGTTAACATTGTTTCAAGGTGCGGTCTAACAAGTGTGCAGTGTTAACATTGTTTCAAGGTGTGGTCTAACAAGTGTACAGTGTTAACATTGTTTCAAGGTGCGGTCTAACAAGTGTACAGTGTTAACATTGTTTCAAGGTGCGGTCTAACAAGTGTACAGTGTTAACATTGTTTCAAGGTGTGGTCTAACAAGTGTACAGTGTTAACATTGTTTCAAGGTGCGGTCTAACAAGTGTACAGTGTTAACATTGTTTCAAGGTGCGGTCTAACAAGTGTGCAGTGTTAACATTGTTTCAAGGTGCGGTCTAACAAGTGTACAGTGTTAACATTGTTTCAAGGTGCGGTCTAACAAGTGTACAGTGTTAACATTGTTTCAAGGTGCGGTCTAACAAGTGTGCAGTGTTAACATTGTTTCAAGGTGCGGTCTAACAAGTGTACAGTGTTAACATTGTTTCAAGGTGCGGTCTAACAAGTGTACAGTGTTAACATTGTTTCAAGGTGTGGTCTAACAAGAGTACAGTGTTAACATTGTTTCAAGGTGCGGTCTAACAAGTGTACAGTGTTAACATTGTTTCAAGGTGCGGTCTAACAAGTGTGCAGTGTTAACATTGTTTCAAGGTGCGGTCTAACAAGTGTACAGTGTTAACATTGTTTCAAGGTGCGGTCTAACAAGTGTACAGTGTTAACATTGTTTCAAGGTGCGGTCTAACAAGTGTGCAGTGTTAACATTGTTTCAAGGTGCGGTCTAACAAGTGTACAGTGTTAACATTGTTTCAAGGTGCGGTCTAACAAGTGTACAGTGTTAACATTGTTTCAAGGTGTGGTCTAACAAGTGTACAGTGTTAACATTGTTTCAAGGTGTGGTCTAACAAGTGTACAGTGTTAACATTGTTTCAAGGTGTGGTCTAACAAGTGTACAGTGTTAACATTGTTTCAAGGTGCGGTCTAACAAGTGTACAGTGTTAACATTGTTTCAAGGTGTGGTCTAACAAGTGTACAGTGTTAACATTGTTTCAATGTGTGGTCTAGCAAGTGTACAGTGTTAACATTGTTTCAAGGTGTGGTCTAACAAGTGTACAGTGTTAACATTGTTTCAAGGTGTGGTCTAACAAGTGTACAGTGTTAACATTGTTTCAATGTGTGGTCTAACAAGTGTACAGTGTTAACATTGTTTCAAGGTGCGGTCTAACAAGTGTACAGTGTTAACATTGTTTCAAGGTGCGGTCTAACAAGTGTACAGTGTTAACATTGTTTCAAGGTGCGGTCTAACAAGTGTACAGTGTTAACATTGTTTCAAGGTGCGGTCTAACAAGTGTACAGTGTTAACATTGTTTCAAGGTGTGGTCTAACAAGTGTACAGTGTTAACATTGTTTCAATGTGTGGTCTAACAAGTGTACAGTGTTAACATTGTTTCAAGGTGTGGTCTAACAAGTGTACAGTGTTAACATTGTTTCAAGGTGCGGTCTAACAAGTGTACAGTGTTAACATTGTTTCAAGGTGCGGTCTAACAAGTGTACAGTGTTAACATTGTTTCAAGGTGCGGTCTAACAAGTGTACAGTGCTAACATTGTTTCAAGGTGCGGTCTAACAAGTGTACAGTGTTAACATTGTTTCAAGGTGCGGTCTAACAAGTGTGCAGTGTTAACATTGTTTCAATGTTTCGTTTTAGAAATTTCTTCCTGAAAATCCAATAAAAACGACTGAGTTCACTGTTGTTCACAACAAGACTTGACACAATATATTTAATGTCATGTTTTATGGCTACTAAAATATCTGTCTCTTCATTTGTCTCGGTCAGTAAACTTCCGTTTCAATTTTGATATCTATTTTTTTTTTATATACAAAATGCGTTGCCTTATATTGAAATAGACTCGATAATTTTCTGACCACTGCGACGCTCTCTCCGGTCTCTGTGTACTTAAGCAGTTACCTGGAGGTTACCTGGAGGTTATTCCGGGGATCAACGCCCCCACGGCCCGGTCCATGACCAGGCCTCTCGATGGATCAGGGCCTGATCAACTAGGCTGTTACTCCTGGCCGCACGCAGTCCAACGTACGAGCCACAGCCCGGCTGATCCGGCACTGACTTTAGGTATCTGTCCAGCTCTCTCTTGAAGGCAGCCAGGGGTTTATTGGCAATTCCCATAATGCTTGATGGGAGGCTGTTGAACAGTCTTGGGCCCCGGACACTTATGGTGTTTTCCCTTAGTGTACCAATGGCGCCCCTACTTTTTATTGGGGGCATTTTGCATCGCCTGCCCAGTCTTTTACTTTCGTAGGGAGTGATTTCTGTGTGCAGATTTGGGACCACTCCTTCCAAGATTTTCCAAGTGTAGATTATGATATATCTCTCCCTCCTGCGTTCCAACGAGTACAAGTCAAGTGCTTCCAAGCGTTCCCAGTAGTTAAGGTGCTTGACAGAACTTACATGTGCAGTAAAGGATCTCTGTACACTCTCTAGATCTGCGATTTCACCTGCTTTGAATGGAGATGTTAATGTACAGCAGTATTCCAGCCTAGAGAGAACAAGTGATTTGAAAAGGATCATCATTGGCTTGGCATCTCTCGTTTTGAACGTTCTCATTATCCATCCTATCATTTTCTTTGCACGTGCGATCGTGGCACTGTTGTGATCCTTGAAAGTGAGATCCTCAGACATTACTACTCTCAGGTCCCTTATATTATTTTTCCGCTCCATTGTATGGTTAGAGTCTGTAGTATACTCTGTTCTAGTTATTATCTCCTCCAGTTTTTCATAACGGAGTAAAATGGTATAAAATACCGACAGGTTGTTAGGTAAGACACATATGCAACAGTTAGGTATCTTTATTATGAAACGTTTCGCCTACACAGTAGGCTTCTTCAGTCAAGTACAGAAAAGTTGATAGAAGCAGAAGATACTTGAAGACGATGTAATCAGTCCATCACCCTTAAAAAAAGCTCCATCCTGTCACTTCTTCTCCATATTGTTTCATATTATGGAACAATGCTCTTCTCCAGACTGAGGGACTGACCACCTCAAAACTTTAAGGGTGATGGACTGATTACATCGTCTTCAAGTATCTTCTGCTTCTATCAACTTTTCTGTACTTGACTGAAGAAGCCTACTGTGTAGGCGAAACGTTTCATAATAAGATACCTAACTGTTGCATATGTGTCTTACCTAACAACATAACGGAGTAGTTGGAATTTGTCCTCATTGAACATCATATTGTTTACCGTTGCCCACTGGAAAACTTTGTTTATATCTTCTTGGAGGAGTTGGTTAAGGATGTTGCACAAATCCTCAATTTTGTGTTGTTTGCAATCTTTACAATTTTGAAAGTAAACTATTGCTGGTCCATTTATTCATACTTAAAACAAGAATTAGTCAGGAGCCTTGTAGCGTGAAGCTTTAGTTTACTTAGTAATTTCCTGTGTCGCTCGTCGTCGAGTGTTTCCTGCAAGAAAGGTTCCTAAATCTGTTATATTTGTTGTTGATATTAATTTAAATTTAGCTGAAGGATGTCAGTAAATTTATAAGAAAGTGTTTTTGATTGCGACAACCATGTTTATTGTTTGTTAATAAGCTACTGTATTCCATAAAATAAACAATATTATTAGTAATCATAGTTTGAGTTAGTTTACCCACAGTTGATAAAGTGATAATTGTGGGTGCATGACCTATCTCCCTATCTTTCAATACTGGAATAACATGAGTTAGTTACTAGTCATGTGGCACTTTGCCCATTTCTACCTAACCAATAAAGGTTTATCTGCTGCGATATCTTCCAAAGTTTTCCTTCCAGTAGAGCTGGAGTTACTATCACTTGGGAAATGCCACCTCTCAGGATAGCCATACCCGTCCTTGGGCTGGAGGTAAATGTCGTCCTGATGATGTTAAACACAGAAAGAATCGCCATATCTCTTGTTTCTCGTGACTCACCTTTAAATATCTGAAATGTATTAATAATGTGTTACAGATGAGATATATGGTGTAAGCAGGGTACGTTCATCCATGTTTCACAGAGTTATAATACCGTGATACTCAGAATAAGCATAATACTGGCAGTCATCTCTCTTAAAATCATTCTACAGGCTTTAACGTAGAAAATGCTTAGTTCAGAATTTATACGTGTGTGTGTGTGTGCGTGTGTGTGCGTGCGAGAGAGAGAGAGAGGGAGAGAGAGAAAAGAAAGAAGAACCTACATTCAATTCGTGAAAATGGACAGCATCATAACAGCGTTACATCAAGTTAAATACGTTAGAGTAAAATAATCGTGTAACTACACGAGTAGATGCAGTGGTGGCCAGGATTCGTTGTCTGTATATGTGACAGGTTGACGCACTAAGACGGGGTTTTGTTTGTCAGTAGAAACAGGAAAAATCCGAATTTTAGTCATGTGATGGCCCACTGGGTTCAGTTTTTTCCGCCTAGTGAAAGGAAATCACATCATTATACTAGTTTGTTGTTATTATATACAATGAGAGATATTCATGTCTTTATGACATATCAGCTATCTGGCCTGAGATGTATTATTGTTATAATGACATGTTTGCTCGCAAGACGAGCGTCTATGACAAATAAATTCTCCTCCTCGGAGTAAAATCAGCAAAATTTTGTAAGTTTTTTTCTTGAAGTAAAAATATTTGATGCAATAAATCAGAATTAATTTATGTCTTTCTTTAGGCAGATGTTGCAATCTTCACTAATGAAAGAAATATTTTTTTTTTTTTTGCCAGACAGTCCGTGTATAACTTCACCACTGTTTCAACGCTGAGGTGAGAGTGTGAATGTTATATGGATACAGTAAACTAGCCTAAATAATTGTCCAGACATTGTTTACGTATAATATTCAAGTAATTTAAACTTATATAAATTATTCTTCCTTAAAAAGCCCGATATATATTGTGGATTGACTGTGTAAAGTTAACTGCATACTAAGACACAATTATGGGAACAAAGGCGCACATATATAAAACAAGAATAGAAAAAGAGCCAGACATGTATAACACAGAGAAGTGTACAGACTAAGTTACGCTTTAAATACAGCTTCTGAATCAAGACTTGTTCAGCATGTGTACTTGTGTCTCCACATCATCTGTCAACTTTATCACCATCAAGTCTTCACAGAACTACGAAACAGCAGCGTTAAGTATTAAGTGTAGTGTTTATAAGACGTATTAGTGAAGGATGGGGAGATCCTCCTTCTCCTTCGATACTTACATCTTTTTTACGTGTTTTATTCAGTTTGAATGGTGGTTTCACATCTTCACGCAGTAATTTGAGGTTGTGGTTTCTCGTTCCCTTCATAATTTACCTGAGACAAAAACGTATTCCCCATTAACATTATGTAAATAACATACTACGTAAACCAGATGTTTCGCAACATTCCCCGTAATTGTATTCTACGTTAATATTTCTATATGAGTGTGTTTACCTCCTAAACATATACCATCTGTGTCCATGTATTGTTTGTAACGGCTTGACAAAGCTCCTGGAGAACGAAACGTTGCCACAGTAAAATGTCACAATAGTTGCACTTGTGTCCTTCTACCTAACATGTCACCTGTATGACTGAGATCAGTGTCAGGAGACACCTGTCCAGTCTCCTGACGAGTAAAATAACAGCAAGCAGATAGCAAGTTGATGGATGCTGCTGTCTTGTAGTATGAGTGTGAGACCGAAGCCTCGTTAAATGTTTTGCTCTCTAACATAATTGCTGGAACTTTTCTCTCTCGTGAGTAGGATGGCAGGTAAATCTTACCAACTTCTTGCATTCTGTATGCGCTAGTTATTACTTTCTTGAGTTACTCAATGTTCTAATTCCTGTAGCTCTTACTAAGACCATGGTGAATAATGGTCTCGGGAACCCGAACCACTAACTTGTATAACATATATACATCCCTTTCTCTCGTGAATTTTTTAATACCGTTAAAATTAATAATTTGGAGCACAGAAAATATGAAGCGAAGTAGAATTATCTGCAGATTTTTTTTTCATGGTAACTAATAATTTAGAGAATATCTGTAGAAAATTTTCATGCAAATTGCAGTCATTGCGAATTCATAATACGTTGTTCTTCATTATTATTAAGTGGTTAACATTTTTTGTCTCCCTCCAAAGTATTCAGTAAAAACTTAAGAATACCAGAGCTGACCGGCTTCAAACTTCCAACACTGATGTTTTGTAATTATGGGAACGTTCGTGTAACTGTTGCGTGCGGGAGTCCTCTGGTCAGCGTTATGCACACTATTGTCTATATTGGTTTCCGTTTGATAATTTGAGAAAGCCTCTTCTGATCAACTTTAAACTTTCAGTGGTATATTCTACTTAAAATATTACTGGGACTCTTATTGGAGTGTTCAGATGTTTAATATATTTAAAATATCTTGGAACTCATTTTTTTTAGTTAGATAACTTAATCATGTCTTTTTTGAACATGTTTAATCTTCAATGGCTGAGGCATCATGAAACTATGATAATACATAATAACTTTAAGCTGCGTACCCGCAAATTTACCATTTAACTAGCGTAGTTAATATGCTTGGAACTGTTTTGATTAAGCGCTGCACAAAGCGAAACGTTGTCCTAATATGAGCTTGTTTTGCAAGATGTGCCTTAAAGTGGCTTTCATCTTACCGACGCTGGAGCAGCATGGCGTGTCCAAGTCTTGCTATGTCATGTGACTCTTCCAACACACCCTATATATATTTATATCTATTTATGGTGTCGTGTTTATCTCAGGGTCAGCTACCAGACATACTTGCTACAGCCTCCTGCTCTTAGAAAGTCCGTCTTATGATGCTAAATGGGAGGGCCGTATTTTTGCAGGTCCGTAAAAATGTCTCTTGACTTGGGTGTTAGTGACACCCTCAGTGACTAGCAACAAACTGCTGGACCACAGTGGTGGGGGATCTGCCTTACTTAAATATTCAGCTCATCACATCGTGGTGTCCTACTTCCATTCACTTCTTGTTGTTTATAAGACTGCGTGACTTCGCATTTGAGTGCCCTGCGAGGCGTGTCACAGGAAGAGGATACATGTGAGGTGGGCACTAAGAGGCGTACCCAAAGAGTAGTGTTCGTAGTACCTCGAGGTGTACCCAAAGAGTAGTGTTCGTAGTACCTCGAGGTGTACCCAAATAGGAAACAGAGATCCTCAGGTCTTCATTTATACAGACGATAGGAACCCTAGATTGTGGTTGTGACGACACCATCACCTCACAGCCTATATCAGGTGTGGTCAAAATACGACCCGCGAGCCAAGGAACTATACGGCCCGCTATTGTGTCTTCAAATTTAAGAAAATTTATAGTGTCTGAGAAAGAATTCCCTTGGAATCAATTACGTGATAAGCGGGTTTCGGGCAATCATAGCAGCAAGTCCTGGCTACACTTCACGCATTTAGCATAACTTTTTAGATTAGATATGCATTATAGCTTAGTTTTCCACAAACTGATAAATAGGACACATGTACAACACTTCGACATCTTTATTACCGACACGTTTCGCCTGCAGACAGGCTGCTTTCTCCACTGCGGTGGATATAACACAGGAGACAACAGTAGCAGTTGAAGTTTTGATATGATTGGATCATGACTTATTCATTAACATGTCGATGTTGAATATTTCCACAGCTGAGTGATGTAGAATAGCTCTCTGATTTTTCATTTATCGTTGATATCATGACCCAGGTGAAGGAGCAATCAATTCAAGACTTCATGCAAAAGAATCTTTTTGCACACGAGTTACATTACAATATCATGACATTTGTTCTTAGATGAATGGTTCAGAGAACCGACATGTTGATAAATTAGACACATATACAACTCTTGGGTATCTTTATTGAGGAAACGTTTCGCCACACAGTGGCTTCATCAGTCCATACAAAGGAGAATCTTGAAGAACAGGAGGAGAATGAGGTAATCAGTCCCTCAACCTTGAGTCGATGTTGTATGGACTGATGAAGCCACTGTGTGGCGAAACGTTTCCTCAATAAAGATACCCAAGAGTTGTATATGTGTCTAATTTATCAACATTTGTTCTTCATAACGAAGCACTCAAAAGATATTCTTTGTTCCTACTTGACTTACTTCACGAGTTCACTTTGAGATTCCACGATTTCTGAACGACCAAACATATGTTTATTGTCGCCTCTCCTGTCTCAGTTGATGTTGACAAAGGTTCAGTTAACCTCCAAAGGACCGTATTCCTTCAAAAAACAATGTGATCCATTACTTTTGAAGCAACTAAAGTTACTGGCGTTTCCTGGTTGGTGGACATTCCCAAAATTCAAGATTTGTGTTTAAAGTTTGTCTGTAAAGTTGTTGTGTCAACATGCACTTGTAAACAGACATATTCTGTGGCGAAGTTGAGCAAAACAGAATTTCTGTGTGTAAGGACTGACGACCTCCTTCAAGCAGTAATCAGTATTACCTCGAAGCAGTACTCACTGTTACCATAAAGCACTACTCGGTATTACCTTGAAGCAGTACTCACTATTACCTTGAAACAGTGCTCAGAATTACCTTGAAGCAGTACTCACTGTTACCTTGAAGCAGTACTCAGAATTACCTTGAAGCAGTGCTCAGTATTACTTTGAAACAGTACTCAGAATTACTTTGAAGCGGTACGCCGAATTACCTTGAAGCAGTACTCACTGTTACCTTGAAGCAGTACTCAGAATTACCTTGAAGCAGTACTCAGAATTACCTTGAAGAAATACTCAGTATTACCTTGAAGCAGTGCTCAGAATTACCTTGAAGCAGTACTCAGAATTACCTTGAAACAGTACTCAGAATTACCTTGAATCAGTACTCAGAATTACCTTGAATCAGTACTCAGTATTATCTTGAAGCAGTACTCAGAATTACCTTGAAGCAGTATACAGAATTACCTTGAATCAGTACTCAGAATTACCTTGAAACAGTACTCAGAATTACCTTGAATCAGTACTCAGAATTACCTTGAATCAGTACTCAGTATTATCTTGAAGCAGTACTCAGAATTACCTTGAAGCAGTACTCAGAATTACCTTGAATCAGTACTCAGAATTACCTTGAAGCAGTACTCAGAATTACCTTGAAGCAGTACTCAGTATTACCTTGAAGCAGTACTCAGTATTACCTTGAAGCAGTACTCAGAATTACCTTGAAGCAGTACTCAGTATTACCTTGAAGCAGTACTCAGTATTACCTTGAAGCAGTACTCAGTATTACCTTGAAGCAGTACTCAGAATTACCTTGAAGCAGTACTCAGAATTACCTTGAAGCAGTATTCAGAATTACCTTGAAGCAGTACTCAGAATTACCTTGAAGCAATACTCAGTATTACCTTGAAGCAGTGCTCAATATTACCTTGAAGCAGTATTCAGAATTACCTTGAAGCAGTATTCAGAATTACCTTGAAGCAGTATTCAGAATTACCTTGAAGCAGTATTCAGAATTACCTTGAAGCAGTATTCAGAATTACCTTGAAGCAGTACTCAGAATTACCTTGAATCAGTACTCAGAATTACCTTGAAGCAGTATACAGAATTACCTTGAAGCAGTACACAGCATTGCAGCAACGGAGACAACATCGTATTCTCATCATTTTTCCGGGGGTCAACGCCCCCGCGGCCCGGCCCATGACCTATCATTAAATATTTGAAATTTGTGCTATTAATGAGCATAATAATTAATGAGCATATTCACAAGGAGACAAAAAAAAACGGGAAAAAAATCATGTGTGCACATTTCGACCTCCAGCTAGGAAAGAGGATCTGGGTTAATACTCACAACACAGACAACTTTCATTTTTTTTTTTTTTTTGGTGTCTAGAAGGTTTGTATCCTACCACAAGCGATTTAGTTCAAGAACATCTTTTGTCACCCGAGTTGTGGGTCAGGGACCGAGATTTTTTTTTTAGCGTAAGTTCATAAATAAATGTTCCAGTGTCAAGTCAGAAGTTGTGAGGTAAACACCGCCCCGTTTATGGCATCATGGTGGACTGGGGATTTAAATGGAATCATAATAGTCTGCTTGACGTCTTCAGATGTTGTTGTGAATGTCTTCGTCAGTGGAAGGTTTTCATGCATTCGCCAGTGGAAGGGGTTCATACATTCGCAAGTGGAACAGTTTCGTTCATCGGCTAGTGAGAATTATACATTTCTCAGTGGAGGGAAAAACTTTCCCTAGAACGTTTATTCTCCAACTTTCGCTTTCCTCTTACATCTTGGTAAATAAAAAACTTAAACAGCAAAACATTAAAACACACACACACACACAACATAGGTGAAACGCATACATTCATACGTACAAACATACACACATGTCCATACAGGGGGTGAGTCTCTTAACCACTTAATATAAATCAATAATTAGTGCATTACTGTAATTCTGACTGTAAACTACCAAAATGTGGACGAACAATGTTGGCATTTATTATTATTATTATTATTATTATTAATATTATTATTATTATTATTATTATTATTATTATTATTATTATTATTAAGGGGAAGCTTTAAACACGTAAGGTCATAGTTACCAGACTGCTGTGTATGTTAAGTAACTATGGTGATGTTTGTTTATATGGAGAGACTATGGCGATGATTACTATCTTGCTCGGTGTCAGTACACGAAATTAATATTTTATTTCTCGTAAACAGAGAATAGTCTGAGAGACCGAGATAATTGGTGGGTACAATTTTTTTCCATCGAGATTGTCTGTGTCTCTTGTTCTCGACAAAGAGTTATTTACCTCAGAATGTTTCATAGCCTGACAGTTGCTGTCATACAGGTATTCTAACCTCAGCATGAGACCAATAACAGCCCTTTAACAACAGCTCTCTAATTCCTGCTAGGCTAACGGGAGCAGCCACAGTGTGGCGATTTTCCCCACACTTCTGCCCGAGGATCGAACTACCAGGACAGTTTGATGAATTAACTTCAAAGATCACACGTCCATCACTCATCTACATTAATGAGATTTAACAAGATGCATAAGTGTTTTTGCGAATCTCTCGTGACGTCGGTTCATATAAAAAGCGAATTTGAACAATAAATGATTCCTTAACAAGAGTTTCTTGAGACAAGCGCTGTAAGGAATATTGCCGTGAGTAATGAGTGGCTGCGCTTGTTACTGTGATGAGACTGTTTGTAAAATCCTTGGCTTAGGACTCTGCACACACATACACACACAGAGAAAAAATGGTATGGAAAAAATGAATAACATGAAGGACAGAAGAGAGTTAGGAATTGAGTAGAAGAGACGAGAACAACTGATGATGCTGATGAATCCTCACATAAGACAAAAAAAATAAAATACTCTCTGAATTTTCTTTGTATTCTTTTGTGTATCTATGATATGAAATATATTTTGAATATAGAGAGGAAAATATATCAGTAATAATAATTAATAAGGTTGTATTTAAAAGCAGTGTTTATACTCTGTGGCTCAGGAATATGAAATATTACGATCAATCATAAATATTTATTTTTAAAATTTGTCATTCGTTATTTCGGAAGCTGCTAGACAGTTAGCAAAATGCAGGTTTCTTATAAATATATAGGATTAAAAGGAGGAAAATTAAGTTTTTAGTGCTTAAGACTCATTGCAACAAAAGGATCATTTTCGGAAAACTTGGAAACTGCCTTATGGCGTAGAGTAGAGACCAGACGGGGTGTTGGAGGGTGGCCTGTAGCCTCCAGCAGGGGCGTCCACCACTCCTGTGCTTCCTGGGGTGGAGTAGATACCAGACGGTGTGTTGGAGGGTGGCCTGTAGCCTCCAGCAGGGGCGTCCACCACTCCTGTGCTTTCTGGGGTGGAGTAGATACCAGACGGTGTGTTGGAGGGTGGCCTGTAGCCTCCAGCAGGGGCGTCCACTACTCCTGTGCTTCCTGGGGTGGAGTAGATACCAGACGGTGTGTTGGAGGGTGGCCTGTAGCCTCCAGCAGGGGTGTCCACCACTCCTGTGCTTCCTGGGGTGGAGTAAAGACCAGACGGTGTGTTAGTGGGTGGCCTGTAGCCTCCAGCAGGGGTGTCCACCACTCCTGTGCTGCCAACAAATCCACCACCTAACCCAATGTTACCTCCAAATTCACTACCTCCTCTAAGGTTACTCTCAAATCCACTATCTCCGCTAAGATTTCCATCAGAGCTTGTTTCTCCAGCAACGCTAGCACCCAGGCCAACGTTAACACTTCCAACAGTGCCTTCATGATCATCTCCACCAACACCAGCAGCTTCCCCGAAGCCACCACCTCCTATATTGACGTTGAACCCAACAGATCCTCCAATGTTTCCTCCGAATTCATTGCTACTTCCAACGTCACCAACGAAACCTCCGACACCAGCAATATTACCAGCAGCACCGCCTTCATCTCCAACAAGTTCTGCACCACTAAGGTTACCAGCAGCACCGCCTTCGCCTCCAGCAACTCCTCCAGCACCACCCAGGTTACCAGTAAGTCCTCCAGCACCAACAATGAGCTTGCCATCGGCTTGAACTGCAGAGTTGAGGGCAGTCTGGAAATCAGTACCGTCGGGCAGTGTCGGGTTGTCTCCTTCATCATAGTTGATGAAGTATACCTCGGGGTTCTTTGGCGGCGGCGCTGGAACCTCGATGACTCGCTGAGCTTCATCTGACTGTTTGTTAAGGACGTAAACGACGTGCTGCTGCCTGGGCGGCGGCACAATGATGGGCTCAGGACCCTGACCGCCTTCAGGAATGCGAATGAAAACGATGTTGTGGTTTACCTTTGGAAGTGGGATCTCTGGTAAAGGTCCATAGGTTACTTCCTGTTTAGGGGCGGTGAACACGAATAGGTTTCGGGTAACTTTCGGGGTGACACAGGTACCGTCAACGTGAAGTATTTCACCTTCCTGGCATCCTCCTTGGCCAAACTTTGGGCCAGAGGGAGAAGGCAAGTTATAGCCATCAAGTTTGGCTGACTTCGCCAAAACGAAGAACGAGAATAGCACCTGCGGGGTAAATCATTTATATAAGTATATCCTATTTTATTAAATTTAACTATTAAATGACAGTAATGATATTTTCAGACTGGAATCTAGTACTAGAGCTAAATTATACTGCATCAATATCTATACTAATTGTTATTATACAATCATATACTTTAACGTTATTGTGATATTACAGAAGTAAACCATTACTAAATATATATAACACATGTAGTATAGTGCCAGAACTTACTGACGCATATATTAAACATTTAAAAAAAATATTGAGTATTTTCAGTATGTTTTAATATATTAAGACAAGCAAATGATATTAACTAAAAAATTAAATTAATTTTACTTAATTATTTACCTTCTTACAACTGAGATTCTTAAGAGTTTATTTATATTATTCTATTTTTTTTCGTCTTTTAAGATTTATGTAAATATTAGCAATATATTAAATCTGGTATTGCTAATGAATATGGACAATTATACGTATCAATGTATCAAATATTAGCTAGTAAAGGGTGAGTCACAAGAGGTAATTACAGCCACGTAGTCACGCAAATGAAATTTGAGTATTGTCTTAATTAAGGTCAAATGTTGGAAGATTAAAGTTGTGTTGAAGGTTGTGTTTGTTGGTAGAACAATTACAGTGTTTCATGTGACACATGAGATAAGGAGAGTGAGTGAGGAAGGACTCACCAGGAGCTTCATAATGGAGTGTGGTACCAACTCAGGCTGTTCAGTTCTTTATATACTTCTTCCCTGGCCCTCACGGTTCCTCCCTCTCACTGCCCTTCCTAACTGCCAAGGCAGTACCTGGCCCTTAGTGACACTCTTGCTCCCTCTCACTACCCTTCCCACCTCCTCAGGTAGCACTCTTGGTTCCCTTGGTAGCACTCTTGGTTCCCTTGGTAGCACTCTTGGTTCCCTTGGTAGCACTCTTGGTACCCTTGGTAGCACTCTTGGTTCCCTTGGTAGCACTCTTGGTTCCCTTGGTAGCACTCTTGGTACCCTTGGTAGCACTCTTTTTTGCCTCGTTGACTTCCACTCTCCATGTAAGATTTAAAGAGATGAAATTCTTCTTTGAAGGTTACGAATTTGTACCTTCCATTGAGAACAATCACACACACACACACACACACACACACACACACACACACACACACACACACACACACACACACAAACACACACACACACACACACACACACACACACACACACACACACATACACACACACACACACACACACACACACACACACACACACACACACACACACACACACACACACACACACACACACACACAGGAGCTTGGACTCGACCCCCGCAACCTCAACTAGGTGAGTACATACACACACACATACACACACACACACACACACACACACACACACACACACACACACACACACACACACACACACACACACACACTCACACACACACACACACACACACACACACACACACACACACACACACACACACACACACACACACACACACACACACACACACACACACACACACACACACACACACACACACACATAGAGAGAGAGAGAGAGAGAGAGAGAGATAGGGGGGACATGATAACGACATACAAAATACTGAGAGGAATTGACAAGGTGGACAAAGACAGGATGTTCCAAAAATGGGACACAACAACAAAGGGACACAGTTGGAAATTGAAGACACAGATGAATCACAGGAATATTAGGGAGTATTTCTTCAGCCACAGTCAGGAAGTGGAATAGTTTGGGAAGCGATGTAGTGGAGGCAGGATCCATACATAGCTTTAAGCAGAGGTATGATAAAGCTCACGGTTCAGGGAGAGTGACCTAGTAGCGACCAGTGAAGAGGCGGGGCCAGGAACTGGGACTCGACCCTTTCAACCTCAACTAGGTGAGTACACACACACACACACACACACACACACACACACACACACACATCTTACCTTACCTTACCGATACCTTTGTAAGGAATCGTTCAAGACACTGTACACCGTGTACGTCAGGTATGCAGCACCTGTTTGGAACCCACACTTGATCAAGCACGCCAAGAAATTAGAGAAAGTGCAAAGGTTTGCGACAAGGTTAGTTCCAGAGCTAAGGGGAATGTCCTACGAAGAAAGGTTGAGGGAAATCGGCCTGACGACACTGGAAGACAGGAGGGTCAGGGAAGACATGATAACGATATACAAAATACTGCGTGGAATAGACAAGGTGGACAGAGACAGGATGTTCCAGAGAGGGGACACAGAAACAAGAGTTCACAATTGGAAGTTGAAGACCCAGACGAGACAAAGGGATGTTAGGAAGTATTTCTTCAGTCATTGAGTAGTCAGGAAGTGGAATAACCTAGAAAGTGAAGAAGTGGAGGCGGGAACCATACATAGCTTTAAGATGAGGTATGATAATGCTCATGGAGCAGGGAGAGAGAGGACCTAGTAGCACTTAGTGAAGAGGAGGGGCCAGGAGCTGAGTCTCGACCCTTGCAACCACAATTAAGTGAGTACAATTAGGTGAGTACACACACACACACACACACACACACACACACACACACAAACACACACACAAACACAAACACACACATACACACACAAACAAATTCGCACCACACACATACACATATACGTAAGGGAAAATTAACGTATTGAAAAATTAAAAGAAATCTGTGATAGTGCCTCTTTTAAATTCCTGTAATTATTATAGTTTGTGATCAAATTTTATGACCTGCGGATAAAGAAAAAAAATCTTTGTGTTATGAAAATAAATAATCATCAGAAAACCATGTAAATATAGTCGTGAGATGCTCCAATGAATAATTTTAAAATATATTTCAAATATATGGATGGCAAAATTATTATTTTAATAGTATAAGCCAGGTCAAAATGGATCATGCGGCTGGGGAATGGTCGCACCTTAGAAAACACATGGGTAAAAGAGAACAAAGTTAAATGGATGATAAACATGAATTAAAAAGAAACAACTTAGGACATGGGAGCTGCTGTGGTTATAGGACAGGAGACGTGAGGAGACATAACAACTACACAGGAATTAATGTAAAATGTGAAGAGCAGACAGGAAGAATTCCCTGCTGCTAGCAATAGGGAGAACAATAGGTCATAACTTCACACGACGTAAAAGAAAAAAGAGTTCGCTCCCCTATTCTGGTGTTCAGTCTTTTACTCTCTCTTCTTTCTCTCTCTTTCTCTTTCTCTCTCTCTTTCTTGGGGTTGATTCCAAAAACAATTAAGAATCTTAACTTTGCTTTCGCAAAGACTGATGTGTCCGGGCTGGGAAAGAAACTTGGCTTGTGAACCAGGCTACCCAGTCTATGTGGCATTTGTGTGGCCAAGTGGACTAGAGCGCTGCCTGGGAATCTTGACCGTCCCCCTTAGTAGTTTCGAATGCTGCTGACTGAGATCTTTATATATATATATATATATATATATATATATATATATATATATATATATATATATATATATATATATATATATATATATCAAACCCTAGACATTTAACTATCCCCCGGGAAGCTAGATAAGTTTCTGGAAGAGTTAATGGTGGTGGTTTTTGGTTAAATGTCTCGGGTTCGGCGATATTGATACTATTTCTCTATTTTTATTTTTAAAACTGAAATAACTATGGCCAGTATAAGAGAACATATACTGCACAGTGCGTATGCAATAACAGAGGAAGGTTGAACATTAAATAACTTAATTTCTCTGAGATGATAATGTTGTTACTCATTACCTGGACTGTCATACAGACAGGGGAGTGCAACGGACAAGTGAAGTAGCAGCAACACTCACAGTAAAAGGCATTTTTGAGCTTTCCCAGCGCTCGAATGTTATGTCCAAAGCTGGGGTGTGACTCCAAAAGGATCCTGTAGTGCTTGCTGCCTTTGCACCTCCTGATATCTGTTGCTATGCAGCTGCCACACCCTTCGAGCCCAATGTGGACGGGGTTTGTGGCAGCCTAAGGTGCCTAGCAAGACCTGGGGACAGCTAGTCCCAGAAGACGAGGAGGTACTTATACCTCCTCCATAGCAGACATTGGTCTGAGACAATCCCGAGAAAGGGAGCCAAGGCCGGGCCACCACTTGGAAAAGGCCCGGGCCGGGCGATTATACCGGCGAATCTACAAAGAGCAACTTGGACTGTTGTGTTAGTTACTAGTTGTCAAAGAAACTTCTCGATAGTGTGTGTGCTTACTCAGCTATGTGTGCTTACTCACCTATGTGTGTGTGTGTGTGTGAGGCAGAGCCAGTTATGAGTCTTCAGGAAGTGCGTGAAGCAGTTGGGTATACTGAAAGGACGCAAAGTAGCTGGGACAGATTCGATTACAAATCAGATGTTAAAAGCAGGTTGGCATGTTGTTTTAAAGTAGTTGTTGTGTTTGTTCATTACATGCAACAAAGAGGGACGGTACCTAGGGATTGGCAGAGAGCATTCGTGTTTCCTTTGGATAAGGAAAAGAGAATAAAACAAAGTGTAAGAATTATAGAGGAATAAGACTGTTGAGTACACTGGGTAAAGGGTATAGCAGAGTTATTGTTGAAAGAATTAAGGATAAGACAGAAAGCAGGTTCGAAGAGAAGCAGTGAGGATACTGTTTACTTTAAGGCATGTAAGTGAGCAATACTTAAATACAGGTAAAGACATTGTTGTTGTTTTTATCGATTTAGAAAAAAGTATGTGACAGGGTGGATAGGGCAGCAATGTGGTAGATGTTGCACATGTATACAATAGAAAATGTACTGAATAGGCTCTGGTTAGGGAACAGTGGACAGTAAGGCTCTGGTTAGGGAATGTAGGATAGTTTCCCCGTGTTTGTGATGTCACTACAGATGTTTAGCATATTTATAAATTGTCATGTATAAGAAGTGAGAGTTGAGTGTTGGGGAGACGTGTGGGATTAAAGGATAACGAATTTGATACAAAGTGGGAGTTGTCACAGTTGCTTTTTGCCGATGACACGGTGCTTTTGGGAGATGCTGAAGAGAATTTGCAAAAGTTGGCGAGGGAATTTGGGAAGGAATGTAAAAGAAGGAAATTAAAAGCAAACATAAGAGAGAGCACGGTGATGAGATTGACAAAAATCTTGAGAATGAGTATGTAGGGAGTGAGTATGGAGAAAGTAAAAATGTTTAGATATTTGGGAGTGAACTTGTCGGTGGATGGTTCTATGAGGGACGAGGTGAATTACAGAACTTAAAAAAACAGAAAAAAAGTGAATGTTTCACTGAAGTATCTATGGAGACAAAGAACTTTATCCATGAAGGCAAAATAGGAAATCTACCAGAGTATAGTGGTACCAACAATTTTATGTGGGTGTGAACCATGGGTTTTAAAGCGAGAAAGAGGCTAAAGGCAGTATAGATGTCATGTTTGAGGTCGATATGAGGAATGAATATTATGCAGCGTGGAGGTTAGAAGTTAAGAGGTCACCAAAAGTATTATTTAGAGGGCTGAGGAGGGGGGTTCTTGAGGTGGTTTGGACATTGGAGAAAAATAGTGACTAAGAGTGTATATAAATTAAAAGTGCGTTGAAGGACTGGTAGAGGAGATAGAAATGGCCTTATCAAAATGTACATATAGTTAATTGGTTGTTTTTCTACACATATGCTGCTATGTATGATAATCTAGGTAACTGTATTTTTATGTATACCTGAATAAACTTACTTATTCCTTTGAAAGGAGAAAGGTAATCTTCATTATCAAAATATAATTGATTTAATCACAGTTCCATCAGGGGCTATTGTAGACTTACGCATAAGTTTAGCTTCAAGATCATCATGAACTTAAAATACTCAAAATCTAATTTACCAGCTGAATATTACTTTCAGTTATCATTTGGCTGGACATGCGTGCAAATTAAGTTCCAGATTATAATTTATTTCTTTATTTGTAGCGCCAAACCCGTGTGAGTGACGTCCGTGTAGATCATTCAGAGAAAGGATCGCTGAAGAGTTTCATCATCAATAACAAATGTATGTAATGAGAGAAAATGTCATTTGTGTACTGGAAAGTCAGATGTGCGTGAAGGAGGTGTTCCATCATGGGATGATTGGGATGGTTTAGAAACACACGTAAGCAAACACTAGGACCGAAACGTTTTCTAATAAATAAGTCCTAGTGTTTGCTTACGTGTTTTTCTAAACCAACTTGTCGGTATTTAATACCAAGGTTTATATCAATGGTTGGGATAACTTCCGAAACCCTCAGTGGCATAGTATCAAACGTTCAAAAATGGTGCCTCCGAATCCATCAATGACAGAGCAAAATGCAAATTTGAACATTTACGTGGAAAAAAGTGCGCAGTTTTTATTCCCGTCAGCTTAACAAACACTTGATTTGGTTTCGGTACTCTAAAATTTCACTAGAACCACGTTCATACATTTCTTCCAAAAAAGCACCCGTAGGATATTTTAAATTTATTATCTACTCTCTTATACACTATAAATATTATTGAAGACGGCACGTAACTCATTATAATTGTAACCGACCACAATGACAACTTCACTTTGCAATGAGTATCAACATCCATCATCTTCCTGACTCTGCATTAGTGTGGAGAGCGGCCGTGTTTGGCAGGGTCACGCACATCTGCTGTATCATGTGACTCCTCCCAGTCATGCTGCCACATTGAAATGCATGTGTAGCCTCGCGGTGTAGTGTTGGTTAATGGCTCCGGCTACGCCCATACTTGTTACGAGTGCCTCTGATACACACTACAGCACAGTGTTTAAGAATGTGTTGTCTAACTTCTTTGGGTTATCCTTGGTAATGTACACATATGTTACTATGTATGATAATTGCACTTAAGTGGATGTCAGTGTCTTGATTAAAGAGTGAGTGAATGTGAGGTATCTAGTTGGAACCTCACATTCATTCACATGTTAGAGGAATATTGTCAGTAATGTTGACAGGAATATAAGAGGGATATTCCCAGCAATAGTGAGAGTTCTACGAATATAAAGTATCCAAGTTAGTTTTAATATTATTATGACAGTACTCACGAGTTCTGTAATCTGCTTGTTACAATGACTGCTGAGATATATGCAGTCCACTGACAGTCTTCAGATACATGCAGTACACTGACAGTCTTTAGATGCATGCAGTACACTGACAGTCTTTAGATGCATGCAGTACACTGACAGTCTTTAGATGCATGCAGTACACTGACAGTCTTTAGATGCATGCAGTACACTGACAGTCTTTAGATACATGTAGTCCACTGACAGTCTTTAGATGCAGGCAGTACACTGACAGTCTTTAGATGCATGCAGTACACTTACAGTCTTTAGATGCATGCAGTACACTGACAGTCTTTAGATGCATGCAGTACACTGACAGTCTTTAGATGCATGCAGTACACTGACAGTCTTTAGATGCATGCAGTACACTGACAGTCTTTAGATGCATGCAGTACACTGACAGTCTTTAGATATATGCAGTACACTGACAGTCTTTAGATGCATGCAGTACACTGACAGTCTTTAGATACATGTAGTCCACTGACAGTCTTTAGATGCAGGCAGTACACTGACAGTCTTTAGATGCAGGCAGTACACTGACAGTCTTTAGATGCATGCAGTACACTGACAGTCTTTAGATGCATGCAGTACACTGACAGTCTTTAGATGCATGCAGTACACTGACAGTCTTCAGATACATGCAGTCCACTGACAGCCTTTAGATGCATACAGTCCACTGACAGTCTTCAGATGAACATTAAAATGGTATAAAATACCGACAGGTTGTTAGGTAAGACACATATGCAACAGTTAGGTATCTTTATTATGAAACGTTTCGCCTACACAGTAGGCTTCTTCAGTCAAGTACAGAAAAGTTGATAGAAGCAGAAGATACTTGAAGACGATGTAATCAGTCCATCACCCTTAAAGTACTTTAAGGGTGATGGACGTTTCATAATAAAGATACCTAACTGTTGCATATGTGTCTTACCTAACAGTCTTCAGATGCATGCAGTACACTGACAGTCTTTAGATACATGCAGTCCACTGACAGTCTTTAGATGCGCGCGATCAAATGTAATTCCCCAATCATTACAATAACTCTGACTGCGTCTTGTATTCTGCGTTTTGTAAACGTTAACAGTTTTATGTATCACTTCAATACACTCGACATAAGACTAACGTATTTACTAAAGAAGATACATTATAGAGGGATTGAAAAAATTCAAAGTATACAGTATATGCACTAAGAAATTTACACTTTTCAGTCCATACATATCCTTATAATCAAATAAAATAGCGTTTGAAAATAAGTGTCGTATATCAGATTACATTTTTAACTAATAAAGTCAAATGCATAATAAAAGCAATTATATATATACCATTTGACGCCAGATTTGATGGCATTATTATTACTCTAGTGATGGGTAAGCGCTAAACTCGTAGGAGTCATTCAGAGACTGGGAAATGAGAGACAGTTAGGTTTGATCCAAGGAAAGGGGAGGGGTAACTCCAGTTCTTTGGATCAAGAGCTCTTCATCAGCATCATCATATATGCCAGGTGGTCAGATGTATATTCAACCTTCAGCTTGACTGATACAAAATTCGTAGGTCTATATACATTATAACTTGATGTGTAAATGTTCTTATCTGCGTTCAAGTTATCATAGTAAGTTACCATAGTAAGATACTTTAGTAACTTACCATGGTAACTTACCATAGTAACTTACCATAGTAACTTACCATAGTAACTTACCATAGTAACTTACCATAGTAACTTACCATAGTAACTTACCATAGTAACTTACCATAGTAACTTACTATGGTAGCTTACTAAGGTATCTTACTATGGTGACTTGAGCGCAGATAGTAACTTACCATAGTAAGTTTCCATAGTAACTTACCATAGTAAGTTACCATAGTAAGTTACCATAGTAATTTACCATAGTAAGTTACCAAAGTAACTTATCATAGTAAGTTACCATAGTAAGCTACCATTGTAACTTACCATAGTAACTTACCATAGTAACTTACCATAGTAACTTACCATAGTAACTTACCATAGTAACTTATCGTAGTAAGTTACCATAGTAACTTACCATAGTAAGTTACCATAGTAAGTTACCATAGTAAATTACTATAGTAAGCTACCATTGTAACTTACCATAGTAAGTTACCATAGTAACTTACCATAGTAAGCTACCATAGTAACTTACCATAGTAAGTTACCATATTAACTTACCATAGTAAGTTACCATAGTAACTTACCATAGTAAGTTACCATAGTAACTTACCATAGTAAGCTACCATTGTAACTTACCATAGTAAGTTACCATAGTAAGTTACCATTGTAAGTTACCATAGTAACTTACCATAGTAAGTTACCATAGTAACTTACCATAGTAACTTACCATAGTAAGTTACCATAGCAAGTTACCATAGTAAGTTACCATAGCAAGTTACCATAGTAAGTTACCATAGTAAGTTACCATAGTAAGTTACCATAGCAAGTTACCATAGTAAGTTACCATAGTAACTTACCATAGTAAGTTACCATAGTAAGTTACCATAGTAAGTTACCATAGCAAGTTACCATAGTAAGTTACCATAACAAGTTACCATAGTAAGTTACGATAGTAAGTTACCATAGTAAGTTACCATAGTAAGTTACCATAGTAAGATATCTTAGTAAGTTACCATAGCAAGTTACCATAGTAAGTTACCATAGCAAGTTACCATAGTATGTTACCATAGTAAGTTACGATAGCAAGTTACCATAGTAAGTTACCATAACAAGTTACCATAGTAAGTTACGATAGTAAGTTACCATAGTAAGTTACCATAGTAAGTTACCATAGTAAGATATCTTAGTAAGTTACCATAGCAAGTTACCATAGTAAGTTACCATAGCAAGTTACCATAGTATGTTACCATAGTAAGTTACGATAGCAAGTTACCATAGTAAGTTACCATAGCAAGTTACCATAGTAAGTTACCATAGCAAGTTACCATAGTAAGTTACCATAGCAAGTTACCATAGCAAGTTACCGTAGTAAGTTACCATAGTAAGTTACCATAGCAAGTTACCATAGTAAGTTATCATAGTAAGTTACCATAGCAAGTTACCATAGTAAGATACCTTAGTAAGTTACCATAGCAAGTTACCATAGTAAGATACCTTAGTAAGTTACCATAGCAAGTTACCATAGTAAGTTACCATAGTAAGTTACCAAAGTAACTTACCATAGTAAGTTATAAATCCACTCAAGAGCATAATTGCATTCTTATAATACCTACGTTAATTAATTGACTGTACTTATAACATTGCTAATACTAATAACATTACTAATGCTTTAAACATGCAAAACGTTTTGTTACCCATCTTTCATATTGCTTCTTGGCTCGTTTTAACAGTTTATGTAAAACGGCTGTTATTCTGTATCCAGGACTTCTTTTGTCCTGATCAGTTATATTAGTTTTATTAGGTAGGAATAAGTCACTCTAACATGGAACCCGTAAGAAATATGTATTAATGCATTTTGTATTCGGTTTCTGAATATTTGTAGCATACCTTGCATCTCCAGTAAGCATGTTGCTGGAGTTGAGTTAATGTAAGAGTCAGATGTAGTGATGGCGTGGAATCAGTAATGATCATGAAATTAAACCAGTTTTAATACGATAAATTTAGTGTCATTGCAATGGCAAATAGGTCAGTGTATAATGAAATACATGAAGCTATAACCGATGAATATCTTAAATATATTTAACAAATTCTTGATCAGTGGGTTTCAATCTTGTCTGAAGCCATTTTGGCAGCGCAGAATATTAGAATTTAATCGGAGTGTTCAACAAATAACTTGATCCCAATGCTGAGCAGGATTATTGAAAAAGTAACTTCCTCGTAATCACGGACTTGATTATTTCAGGCGTTACACGCATGTTGGAGTTACTGCAGCTCATTTGTACTCTTTTTTGGACTTCTGTAGCAGTTCACTATTCTAAGTAATGAAGAGTTACTTTTAGCAGCTGAACAATTTCAGCGTCATTGCAGCAGTGAAATCTCCAAAGAGCTCTGTAACAAGGTCATCTTTCTGGAACGAATATATTAGACGAACATTAACTAGAATGCAGACCAAAGAAATTATTGCAAGAGAAACTTTATCCTAATATTACAACTGCACTGCGAATTTTAAGTGAGCTCACCAACCTCTGTGGCTTCATGTGAACGCACCTTCAGTGTGTTGAAGCAAATGAAGAATTATAACAAGTCCACTACTGAAGAAGAACGTTAGAGTGGGCTCGCCAGGCTGAACATTAACTCTGGCCGCGGCACGGGTGGGGTCAGAACCCATGCTGATCTGGTCCTAAAACTCCAGGCCAATGCGTAAGCCACTCACTCACCATGGGTTCTAACTCCATCCGTTCTGTAGTTTGTTTGCAATCGTGTTATTACGATTTCGTGAGTCAAATCTGACATTGCACGAAAATTTTATTGTACTCATAATAATAGTAATGTCTTCGGAGATAAGTTGAACAAAAACGCTTAATAAATAAATGAAATGTTCAAATTTTGTGTCATTGTTATTTGTTGCGTTATTTGATTTTGCACATTTTTATGATACTTTGGGCGCCGATTTTTCAGTCATTAAACTAAAAAATTATTTTGTATTTCGTGCATTCTGTATTTATGAAGTCGCAAAGGCTTCGAAGACTAACCAGAAGGGTTCTTTCAGGTATACAGAAGTAAGATTAGGGACAAGATAGGTCCACTAAGAGTAACTCAGGTCAGGTCACTGACAGTGATAAGGATATGTGTGAAATTTTCAACAATCACCTGGATTCCCAAAATCTGCACAATCCAGGGCAACATGGGTTCAGGGCAGGTCGCTCCTGCCTCTCACAACTACTGGATCACTATGATATGGCCTTGGATGCACTGGAAGAAAATCAGAATGCAGATGTAATATACACAGACTTTGCAAAATCATTTGACAAATGCGATCATGGCGTAATAGCCCATAAAATACGTGCTAAAGGAATAACTGGGAAAGTGGGGAGATGGATCTTCAACTTCCTAACAAATCGAACACAAAGAGTAGTGGTCAACAGAGTTAAATCGGAGGCTGCCATAGTGAAGAGCTCTGTTCCACAAGGCACAGTACTCGCCCCCATCTTATTCCTTATCCTCATATCAGACATAAACAGAGATATACACCACAGCACCGTATCATCCTTTGCGGATGATACTAGGATCTGCATGAGGCTGTCATCTGCTGAGGACGCGGTTAACCTCCAAGAAGATATAAACAAACTTTTCCAGTGGGCAACGGTAAACAATATGATGTTCAATGAGGACAAATTCCAACTACTCCGTTATGGAAAACTGGAGGAGATAATAACTAGAACAGAGTATACTACTGACTCCGGCCATACAATAGAGCGGAAAAATAATGTAAGGGACCTGGGAGTAGTAATGTCTGAGGATCTCACTTTCAAGGATCACAACAGTGCCACGATCGCACGTGCAAAGAAAATGATAGGATGGATAATGAGAACTTTCAAAACGAGAGATGCCAAGCCCATGATGATCCTTTTCAAATCACTTGTTCTCTCTAGGCTGGAATACTGCTGTACATTAACATCTCCATTCAAAGCAGGTGAAATCGCAGATCTAGAGAGTGTACAGAGATCCTTTACTGCACGTATAAGTTCTGTCAAGCACCTTAACTACTGGGAACGCTTGGAAGCACTTGACTTGTACTCGTTGGAACGCAGGAGGGAGAGATATATCATAATCTACACTTGGAAAATCTTGGAAGGAATGGTCCCAAATCTGCACACAGAAATCACTCCCTACGAAAGTAAAAGACTGGGCAGGCGATGCAAAAGGCCCCCAATAAAAAGTAGGGGCGCCATTGGTACACTAAGGGAAAACACCATAAGTGTCCGGGGCCCAAGACTGTTCAACAGCCTCCCATCAAGCATTAGGGGAATTGCCAATAAACCCCTGGCTGCCTTCAAGAGAGAGCTGGACAGATACCTAAAGTCAGTGCCGGATCAGCCGGGCTGTGGCTCGTACGTTGGACTGCGTGCGGCCAGCAGTAACAGCCTAGTTGATCAGGCCCTGATCCATCGGGAGGCCTGGTCATGGACCTGGTCGCGGGGGCGTTGATCCCCGGAATAACCTCCAGGTAACCTCAGTTTTTACTCAGGAAAATACTAGCGAAATTCCAGAAATAATAAATTTTGTAGAACAGGACGATAATAAACTATGAACGATTGGAGTAACTAGTGACATGGTCCTCAGACAAATAGAGAAATTAAAACCTAACGAATCCCCAGGTCCTGATGAACTGTTTGCAAGGGTTTTAAAGGAATGTAAAGAGGAACTTAGCAAATCTATGGCTAATTTTTTCAACATATCACTACAAACTGGCATAGTGCCAGATAAGTGGAAAATGGCAAATGTAATACCTATTTACAAGGCAGGTGACAAGTCCTTAGCTTCGAACTATAGACCAATAAGCCTTACATCTATAGTGGGAAAATTTATGGAATCCATAATATCCGAGGCAAATCGTAGCCATCTTGGAAGGCATTAATTGATTAATGAATCTCAACACGGTTTTACAAAGGGGCGTTCCTGTCTTACGAATTTACTAACTTTTTTCACTAAGGTATTTGAGGAGGTAGATCATGGTATTCAATATGATATTGTGTATATGGACTTCAGTAAGGCTTTTGATAGAGTTCCACATCAGAGGCTACTGAGGAAACTTAAGGCACACGGAATAGAAAGAGAATTTTTTTTCCTGGGTAGAGGCATGGTTGACAAATAGGCAGCAGAGTGTTTGCATGAATGGGGAGAAATCAGAATGGGGGCACGTCACAAGCAGTATTCCACATGAGTCAGTGTTGGCCCCCTTGTTGTTCACAATTTACATACATGACTTAGATGAGGGAATAAATAGCGACATAAGCAAATTTGCTGATGACACCAAAATAGGCCGTCCACTTCATTCTAATGAGGACAATAGAGCACTCCAGGATGATTTGAATAGACTTACGCAGTGTTCAGAAAAATGACAGATGCAGTTTAATATAAACGAATGCAAAGTTCTAAATGTTGGACAGGAAAATAACCATACCACATGTAAACTAACTAGTGTAGATCTTAATATTACTGATTGCGAAAAGGATTTAGGAGTTCTGGTTACCGGTAATCTAAAACGAAGACAACAGTGCATTAGTGTTCGCAATAAAGCTAACAAAATCCCTGGCTTCATATCAGGACGTATAAATAATAGAAGTCCTCAAGTTGTTCTTCAACTCTATATATCTTTGGTTAGGCCTCATTTAGATTATGCTGCACAGTTCTGGTCACTGAATTACAGAATGGATATAAAAGCTCTGGAAATCGTACAGAGGAGGATGACAAAGTTGATCCCATGTATCAGAAATCTTCCCTGTGAGGATAGACTGAAGGCCCTGAATCTGCACTCCCTAGAAAAGCGTAGAATTAGCGGGGATATGATTGAGGTGTATAAATGGAAAACAGGAATAAATAAAGGGGATGTAAATAGCGTGCTAAAAATATCCAGCCAAGACAGGACTCGCAGCAATGGCTTTAAGCTGGAAAATTCAGATTCAGGAAGGATATTGGAAAGCATTGGTTTGGTAATAGAGTTGTGGATGAGTGGAACAAACTCCCGAGTACCGTAATAGAAGCTAAGACGTTGTGTAGTTTTAAAAATAGGTTGGATAAATACATGAGTGGGTGTGAGTTGGACCTGACTAGCTTGTGCTACTAGGTCAAATGCCGTATTCGTTCCTTAAGTGAACGTGACCTGACCTGACTAGGTTGGATTGGTTTAAGCCGGTGGGAGACTTGGACCTGCCTCGCGTGGGCCAGTAGGCCTGCTTGCAGTGTTGCTTCTGTCTTATGATCTTATATGTACGTTATATATATATATATATATATATATATATATATATATATATATATATATATATATATATATATATATATATATATATATATATATATATGTCGTGCCGAATATGTAAAACTGGTCAATTAGTAAGAACTCTTTTAAAATTAAGTCCTTTCCAAAATTTTCTCTTATACGTTTAAAGATATATGTTTTTTCGTTAATGTTAATGTAAAAAATTTAATTTTGCTCCAAAAGAATCTTAGAAAACTTACCTAACCTTATTATAACAAGAGCAATTTATTTTAGCCTAACCCAGCTAAATATATTTTAGATTTGTTTACAATAATTTAATACTAAAAAAACACAATGAAATATATTTTTTTCGTTAGATTCAGAATGATTTTGGCGAAATTATTGCATACACAAATTTTCGCTTGTCCTATATTGCAAGATGAGCGTTGCTATTTAAGCCAAGATCGCAAGTTCTGCCTATTCGGCACGACATATATATATACATATATATATATATATATATATATATATATATATATATATATATATATATATATATGTGTATATATATATATATATATATATATATATATATATATATATATATATGTATATATATATATATATATATATATATATATATATATATGTATATATATATATATATATATATATATATATATATATATATATATATATATATATATATATATATATATATATATATATATATATATATATATATATATATATATATATATATATATATATATATGCAAAACAACCACTTCAAATTTTTTTTTATTTTCACCAAAATTTCTTGACAGTGCCTCTCCCACTCTATCATCTGCTCTCCTTTTGAACTCTCTCACCACTCTCTTCACTTTTCTTTTACTCTCCATGTACTCTGCTCTTCTTACAACAATTCTGCTTTGTAAAAATCTCTCATAAGCTACCTTTTTCTCTTTTATCACACCCTTTACTTCATCATTCCACCAGTCACTCCTCTTTCCTCCTGCACCCACCCTCCTATAGCCACAAACTTCTGCCCCACATTCTAATGCTGCATTTTTAAAACTATCCAAACTCTCTTCAACCCCTCCCCCCACTACCCATACTAGCACTAGTTCACCTTTCTGCCAATAGTTGCTTATGTCTCACCCTAACTTCCTCCTCCCTTAGTTTATTTACTTTCATCTTTCTCTCTTACTTGCTGTTGCCATTTTCCTTTTGTCTCATCTACCTCTTACTCTAACTGTAGCTACAAGTAAATAATGATCCGACATATCTGTTGCCCTTCTGTAAACAAGTATATCCTGAGGCCTACCCATCAACCTTTACATAATCTAACAAACTACTTTCATTAAGTAGTATATCATACCTTGTATACTTATTTATCATCTTTTTTATAAAATATGTATTACTTATTACCAAACCCCCTTCTACACATAGTTCAGTTACAGGCTCCCCGTTTTCTTTTACCCCTGGCACCCCAGATTTACCTACTACTCCCTCCATAACATTTTTACCAACTTGCATTGAGATCCCCAGCCACTTGGTTCAATACTCCCCACACACTCAACATTTGCCAAAATCTCTCTCTCTCCTCTACACTTCTTTCTTCTCCAGGTTCATAAATTTACACTTACTATAACCCACTTTTCATATCCAACCCTTATTTTACTCCATATAATCCTTGAATAAATAAATATTCATTTTCAATTTTAGATGCTCAAAATCGTGTGCTGTATCTACTCATTACAATATGCAAAGCGAGGGTAAGAAAAGTTTTCTAATAAAAAAAAATATATATTCATATTCATGAACATTGAACGCGAAAGAACTTGGAAGAGTTTCTCGCTACTTGATCAACAAGGTGTTGCCTGCGAGACCACATTCGTCTGCTTGATAAATCCGTATAAACACCGAAAGTTTATGTCACATTATTATTTATTTATTATTAAAGATTCGCTGATATTCTCCCGGCCCGGGCCTTTTACAAGTGGTGGCCCGGCCTTGGCTCCCTCTCTAGGGAGTTTCTGAGACCTAAGTCTCCCATGGGAGGAGGCACAAGTATCCCCTTATCTTATGTCATATTAATTATCTTTCTGGGATAATTGTTGCAGTTTCAGATTTTTCATTCGACCCAGGTAACATATGGAAACAATGTTAGGTTTAACAAGTTTAATGTTGGATCTACATGTGACAACATAACGTATTTCAGAACTGACTAGAGGGCGCAAGCGCTGTGCATTCCAGTATATAGATATATATTTAAAAAAACATAACAAGTGAATTATTGAACTTGCTTATAAAGACGACGAGGAACGGGAGAAAGTCGTCGATGACACAGTCTCGTTCCTCGAAGTTCTTATACACATATAACTCTGTTGATGAACAGATAACAATTATGTAAAGGTAGACTGGTGTTCATACGAACGTTAGCATAAGGAACTTAAGTCAAATCTTGTGATAAATGGTTTAAGGGATAGTGTATAGACTAGGTGGTGTGTTAATGTTGTTGGGAGGAGAGCTGTAACTATCACCAGAGGTGGCCACAACACCTGCACTGCCACCCAAACCTCCGCTACCACCACTGTTACCACCAATGCCAACAATATTCTCACTGTAACTACTGACACCACCAAGGTTACCACCAAAACCTCCAGTGCCACCACTGTTACCACTTCCGCCAATGTTCCCACTAAAACTACTGGTACTACCAATATTACCACCAAAACCACTGCTACCACCAATGTTACTACCAAAACCCCCAACTCCCCCACTGTTACCACCAAAACCATTACCCACACCAATGTTACCACCTAAACCGCTCTCTCCAGCCAACCTGATGCTAGCACCTCCTCCGTGACCAGAATTAGCACCAAAACCGCTTCCTCCAACATTTCCACTGAATCCACCCACACCTCTGAAATCACCAGCAATTCCACCACCACCTAGGTTACCAGCGGCACCGCCTTCGCCTCCACCTAATGCTGCACTACCTAGATTACCAGCAGCACCGCCTTCGCCTCCAGCAAGTCCTCCAGCACCAACAATGAGCTGACCATTGGCTTGGACTGCAGAGTTGAGAGCAGTCTGGAAGTCAATACCACCTGGTAAGGTCGGGTTTTCTCCCTCGTTATAGTTGATAAAGAACACCTCTGGGCTCCTAGCCGGCTGCGCTGGAACCTCAATAACTCGCTGAGCCTCGGTTGCCTTTTTATTTAGGACGTAGACGATGTTCTGCTGTCTAGGAGGCGGCACAATGATGGGCTCTGGACCCAGACTCTGTTCAGG
>NC_091299.1:12039011-12144011 GCF_038502225.1 Cherax quadricarinatus | reverse complement strand
TATGTAAATTTTCAAGAACGGCTTAATGGAGACAGTTATATTTCGTGGCTACAGGGAAGGTCCATCCATTGGTAGGCGAAGGAAAAAAAGTAACCCTATCCAACTAAACCAGGATTCATCAGTAAATTCCAGGCCAAGTTAGGTTGAGATACATTATTATTATTTTTTTTTTTGGTTATTGTAAAAAAGGATTGTTTCTCCCCCCCAAAAAAAAAAAAAGTATAAATGTTTCCTGACATTAGAAAATTTATATGAAAAAATGCTCAAGCGTCTGTACTCTATATCTATCAGTATATAGTTATTCCAAGACGTCTGAGCTCCTTGCTAGCGGTCAGATTGCCAAAAGACCAGCATTAAGATACACTTGTCCTATTTCCTAACGAATCTTATATGTATTTATGTATACCTGTACCTAAATATACTTAACCTGATTCCCTACTTTGTGACTGAGGATAACTGGAGACGAATGCAAGATGATTTAAACTGTGAAGAGTCCGTTGAAATAATGTTGTTGAGTGTCACATCAGTAAAATTTTCATTTAAATAAAATAATTAATATTTGTGGTGTTGCAAGTTATCCTGGCGGGCTATCCTGTCAAGCTCTTCTAGGAACCTATCATGACAAGCGCTCCTGGGGAAATATCCTGACCAGCTCTCCTGGGGGACTATCCTGACCAGCTCTCCTGGGAAGTTATCCTGACAATCTTTCCTGGGAAGCTATCCTGACAAGCTCGCCTGGGAAGCTATCCTGACAAGCTCGCCTGGGAAGCTATCCTGACAAGCTCTCCTGGGAAGCTATCCTGAGGAGCTGTCCTGGGAAGCTATCCTGACAAGCTCGCCTGGGAAGCTATCCTGACAAGATCTCCTGGGAAGCTATCCTGACAAGTTCGCCTGGGAAGCTATCCTGTCAAGCTCTCCTGGGAAGCTATCCTGTCAAGCTCTCCTGGGAAGCTATCCTGACAAGCTCTCCTGGGAAGCTATCCTGACCAGCTCTCCTGGGAAGCTATCCTGACCAGCTCTCCTGGGAAGCTATCCTGACCAGCTCTCCTGGGAAGCTATCCTGTCAAGCTCTCCTGGGAAGCTATCCTGACAAGCTCTCCTGGGAAGCTATCCTGACCAGCTCTCCTGGGAAGCTATCCTGACCAGCTCTCCTGGGAAGCTATCCTGACCAGCTCTCCTGGGAAGCTATCCTGTCAAGCTCTCCTGGGAAGCTATCCTGACAAGCTCTTCTAGGAACCTATCATGACAAGCTCTCCTGGGAAGCTATCCTGTCAAGCACTCCTGGGAAGCTATCCTGTCAAGCTCTTCTAGGAACCTATCACGACAAGCTCTCCTGGGAAGCTATCCTGACCAGCTCTCCTGGGAAGCTATCCTGTCAAGCTCTCCTGGGAAGCTATCCTGTCAAGCTCTTCTAGGAACCTATCATGACAAGCTCTCCTGGGAAGCTATCCTGACCAACTCTCCTGGGAAGCTATCCTGTCAAGCTCTCCTGGGAAGCTATCCTGACAAGCTCTCCTGGGAAGCTATCCTGACCAGCTCTCCTGGGAAGCTATCCTGTCAAGCTCTCCTGGGAAGCTATCCTGACAAGCTCTCCTGGGAAGCTATCCTGACAAGCTCTCCTGGGAAGCTATCCTGTCAAGCTCTCCTGGGAAGCTATCCTGACAAGCTCTCCTGGGAAGCTATCCTGACCAGCTCTCCTGGGAAGCTATCCTGTCAAGCTCTTCTAGGAACCTATCATGACAAGCGCTCCTGGGGAAATATCCTGACAAGCTCTCCTGGGAAGCTATCCTGACAAGCTCTCCTGGGAAGCTATCCTGACAAGCTCTCCTGGGAAGCTATCCTGACAAGCTCTCCTGGGAAGCTATCCTGACAAGCTCTTCTAGGAACCTATCATGACAAGCGCTCCTAGGGAAATATCCTGACCAGCTCTCCTGGGGGGCTATCCTGACCAGCTCTCCTGGGAAGCTATCCTGTCAAGCTCTCCTGGGAAGCTATCCTGACAAGCTCTCCTGGGAAGCTATCCTGACAATCTCTCCTGGGAAGCTATCCTGACAAGCTCGCCTGGGAAGCTATCCTGACAAGCTCTCCTGGGAAGCTATCCTGACAAGTTCGCCTGGGAAGCTATCCTGTCAAGCTCTCCTGGGAAGCTATCCTGTCAAGCTCTCCTGGGAAGCTATCCTGACAAGCTCTCCTGGGAAGCTATCCTGACCAGCTCTCCTGGGAAGCTATCCTGACCAGCTCTCCTGGGAAGCTATCCTGACCAGCTCTCCTGGGAAGCTATCCTGTCAAGCTCTCCTGGGAAGCTATCCTGACAAGCTCTCCTGGGAAGCTATCCTGACCAGCTCTCCTGGGAAGCTATCCTGACCAGCTCTCCTGGGAAGCTATCCTGACCAGCTCTCCTGGGAAGCTATCCTGTCAAGCTCTCCTGGGAAGCTATCCTGACAAGCTCTTCTAGGAACCTATCATGACAAGCTCTCCTGGGAAGCTATCCTGTCAAGCTCTCCTGGGAAGCTATCCTGTCAAGCTCTTCTAGGAACCTATCACGACAAGCTCTCCTGGGAAGCTATCCTGACCAGCTCTCCTGGGAAGCTATCCTGTCAAGCTCTCCTGGGAAGCTATCCTGTCAAGCTCTTCTAGGAACCTATCATGACAAGCTCTCCTGGGAAGCTATCCTGACCAGCTCTCCTGGGAAGCTATCCTGTCAAGCTCTCCTGGGAAGCTATCCTGACAAGCTCTCCTGGGAAGCTATCCTGACCAGCTCTCCTGGGAAGCTATCCTGTCAAGCTCTCCTGGGAAGCTATCCTGACAAGCTCTCCTGGGAAGCTATCCTGACAAGCTCTCCTGGGAAGCTATCCTGTCAAGCTCTCCTGGGAAGCTATCCTGACAAGCTCTCCTGGGAAGCTATCCTGACCAGCTCTCCTGGGAAGCTATCCTGTCAAGCTCTTCTAGGAACCTATCATGACAAGCGCTCCTGGGGAAATATCCTGACAAGCTCTCCTGGGAAGCTATCCTGACAAGCTCTCCTGGGAAGCTATCCTGACAAGCTCTCCTGGGAAGCTATCCTGACAAGCTCTCCTGGGAAGCTATCCTGACAAGCTCTTCTAGGAACCTATCATGACAAGCGCTCCTGGGGAAATATCCTGACCAGCTCTCCTGGGGGGCTATCCTGACCAGCTCTCCTGGGAAGCTATCCTGTCAAGCTCTCCTGGGAAGCTATCCTGACAAGCTCTCCTGGGAAGCTATCCTGACAATCTCTCCTGGGAAGCTATCCTGACAAGCTCGCCTGGGAAGCTATCCTGACAAGCTCTCCTGGGAAGCTATCCTGACAAGCTCTCCTGGGAAGCTATCCTGACAATCTCTCCTGGGAAGCTATCCTGACAAACTCTCCTGGGAAGCTATCCTGACAAGCTCTCCTGGGAAGCTATCCTGAGGAGCTGTCCTGGGAAGCTATCCTGACAAGCTCTCCTGGGAAGCTATCCTGACAATCTCTCCTGGGAAGCTATTCTGACAAGCTCGCCTGGGAAGCTATCCTGACAAGCTCTCCTGGGAAGCTATCCTGAGGAGCTGTCCTGGGAAGCTATCCTGACAAGCTCTCCTGGGAAGCTATCCTGACAAGCTCTCCTGGGAAGCTATCCTGACAAGTTTGCCTGGGAAGCTATCCTGACAAGCTCTCCTGGGAAGCTATCCTGACAAGCTCGCCTGGGAAGCTATCCTGACAAGCTCTCCTGGGAAGCTATCCTGACAAGCTCGCCTGGGAAGCTATCCTGACAAGCTCGACTGGGAAGCTATCCTGACAAGCTCGCCTGGGAAGCTATCCTGACAAGCTCGCCTGGGAAGCTATCCTGGCAAGCTCGCCTAGCGAGCTATCCTGACAAGCTCGCCTGGGAAGCTATCCTGACAAGCTCTCCTGGGAAGCTCTCCTGACAAACTCTCCTGGGAAGCTCTCCTGACAAACTCTCCTGGGAAGCTCTCCTGACAAACTCTCCTGGGAAGCTATCCTGACAAGCTCTCCTGGGAAGCTATCCTGACAAGCTCTCCTGGGAAGCTCTCCTGACAAACTCTCCTGGGAAGCTCTCCTGACAAACTCTCCTGGGAAGCTCTCCTGACAAACTCTCCTGGGAAGCTCTCCTGACAAACTCTCCTGGGAAGCTCTCCTGACAAACTCTCCTGGGAAGCTCTCCTGACAAACTCTCCTGGGAAGCTCTCCTGACAAACTCTCCTGGGAAGCTATCCTGACAAGCTCTCCTGGGAAGCTCTCCTGACAAACTCTCCTGGGAAGCTCTCCTGACAAACTCTCCTGGGAAGCTCTCCTGACAAACTCTCCTGGGAAGCTCTCCTGACAAACTCTCCTGGGAAGCTCTCCTGACAAACTCTCCTGGGAAGCTCTCCTGACAAACTCTCCTGGGAAGCTATCCTGACAAGCTCTCCTGGGAAGCTCTCCTGACAAACTCTCCTGGGAAGCTCTCCTGACAAACTCTCCTGGGAAGCTCTCCTGACAAACTCTCCTGGGAAGCTCTCCTGACAAACTCTCCTGGGAAGCTCTCCTGACAAACTCTCCTGGGAAGCTCTCCTGACAAACTCTCCTGGGAAGCTCTCCTGACAAACTCTCCTGGGAAGCTATCCTGACAAGCTCTCCTGGGAAGCTCTCCTGACAAACTCTCCTGGGAAGCTCTCCTGACAAACTCTCCTGGGAAGCTCTCCTGACAAACTCTCCTGGGAAGCTCTCCTGACAAACTCTCCTGGGAAGCTATCCTGACAAGCTCTCCTGGGAAGCTCTCCTGACAAACTCTCCTGGGAAGCTCTCCTGACAAACTCTCCTGGGAAGCTCTCCTGACAAACTCTCCTGGGAAGCTCTCCTGACAAACTCTCCTGGGAAGCTCTCCTGACAAACTCTCCTGGGAAGCTCTCCTGACAAACTCTCCTGGGAAGCTCTCCTGACAAACTCTCCTGGGAAGCTATCCTGACAAGCTCTCCTGGGAAGCTCTCCTGACAAACTCTCCTGGGAAGCTCTCCTGACAAACTCTCCTGGGAAGCTCTCCTGACAAACTCTCCTGGGAAGCTCTCCTGACAAACTCTCCTGGGAAGCTCTCCTGACAAACTCTCCTGGGAAGCTCTCCTGACAAACTCTCCTGGGAAGCTATCCTGATAAGCTCTCCTGGGAAGCTCTCCTGACAAACTCTCCTGGGAAGCTCTCCTGACAAACTCTCCTGGGAAGCTCTCCTGACAAACTCTCCTGGGAAGCTCTCCTGACAAACTCTCCTGGGAAGCTCTCCTGACAAACTCTCCTGGGAAGCTATCCTGACAAGCTCTCCTGGGAAGCTCTCCTGACAAACTCTCCTGGGAAGCTCTCCTGACAAACTCTCCTGGGAAGCTCTCCTGACAAACTCTCCTGGGAAGCTCTCCTGACAAACTCTCCTGGGAAGCTATCCTGACAAGCTCTCCTGGGAAGCTATCCTGACAAGCTCTCCTGGGAAGCTCTCCTGACAAACTCTCCTGGGAAGCTCTCCTGACAAACTCTCCTGGGAAGCTCTCCTGACAAACTCTCCTGGGAAGCTCTCCTGACAAACTCTCCTGGGAAGCTATCCTGACAAGCTCTCCTGGGAAGCTATCCTGACAAACTCTCCTGGGAAGCTCTCCTGACAAACTCTCCTGGGAAGCTATCCTGACAAGCTCTCCTGGGAAGCTATCCTGACAAACTCTCCTGGGAAGCTCTCCTGACAAACTCTCCTGGGAAGCTATCCTGACAAACTCTCCTGGGAAGCTCTCCTGACAAACTCTCCTGGGAAGCTCTCCTGACAAACTCTCCTGGGAAGCTCTCCTGACAAACTCTCCTGGGAAGCTATCCTGACAAGCTCGCCTGGGAAGCTCTCCTGACAAACTCTCCTGGGAAGCTATCCTGACAAGCTCGCCTGGGAAGCTATCCTGACAAACTCTCCTGGGAAGCTCTCCTGACAAACTCTCCTGGGAAGCTATCCTGACAAACTCTCCTGGGAAGCTCTCCTGACAAACTCTCCTGGGAAGCTCTCCTGACAAACTCTCCTGGGAAGCTATCCTGACAAGCTCTCCTGGGAAGCTATCCTGACAAACTCTCCTGGGAAGCTCTCCTGACAAACTCTCCTGGGAAGCTATCCTGACAAGCTCTCCTGGGAAGCTATCCTGACAAACTCTCCTGGGAAGCTCTCCTGACAAACTCTCCTGGGAAGCTATCCTGACAAGCTCTCCTGGGAAGCTATCCTGACAAGCTCTCCTGGGAAGCTCTCCTGACAAACTCTCCTGGGAAGCTATCCTGACAAACTCTCCTGGGAAGCTCTCCTGACAAACTCTCCTGGGAAGCTCTCCTGACAAACTCTCCTGGGAAGCTATCCTGACAAGCTCTCCTGGGAAGCTATCCTGACAAACTCTCCTGGGAAGCTCTCCTGACAAACTCTCCTGGGAAGCTATCCTGACAAGCTCTCCTGGGAAGCTATCCTGACAAACTCTCCTGGGAAGCTCTCCTGACAAACTCTCCTGGGAAGCTATCCTGACAAGCTCTCCTGGGAAGCTATCCTGACAAACTCTCCTGGGAAGCTCTCCTGACAAACTCTCCTGGGAAGCTATCCTGACAAACTCTCCTGGGAAGCTCTCCTGACAAACTCTCCTGGGAAGCTCTCCTGACAAACTCTCCTGGGAAGCTCTCCTGACAAACTCTCCTGGGAAGCTATCCTGACAAGCTCGCCTGGGAAGCTCTCCTGACAAACTCTCCTGGGAAGCTATCCTGACAAGCTCGCCTGGGAAGCTCTCCTGACACACTCTCCTGGGAAGCTATCCTGACAAGCTCGCCTGGGAAGCTCTCCTGACAAACTCTCCTGGGAAGCTATCCTGACAAGCTCGCCTGGGAAGCTATCCTGACAAACTCTCCTGGGAAGCTATCCTGACAAGCTCGCCTGGGAAGCTATCCTGACAAACTCTCCTGGGAAGCTATCCTGACAAACTCTCCTGACAAGCTCTCCTAGCAAGCTCTGTTGACAGCTTCTCCTTGAAAGTTAAATACTCAAACAAAATTTTCAAAGAGGAGGAAAAAGGGCATTGGTGGTAGTGAAAAGTTCCTGATCCAAGGGGTTTGAGTAACTCTCATCCTGTATCGTCCGCTATGGACTGAGATTTCCCATGAACATAATAATCCCATTCCTCGTATCAAACCAGATAAGTGGAGTCAATGCTGCTAATATAGTGGAGGAAGTTTGCCGAGAATTTTATCCACAACAAATTTTATTACATTAGTATGCCTAAGCGCAATATTTATTGCAGGCGAGCCTCCTACTCAAACGTTTTGACGAACGGTTATTATTCTTTCTATGTTTATGTGAACAATTAAATTAGGTTAGGTAGGTTCGTCAGGACACAGGACAAGTGTTTCCTGGAGCGGGTCTTAATTTCAACCGCTAAATTTACCTTTGTGGGTCATTCGGCACTAGGAACTATGGAGGCTCCCCCCCCCCCCCCCCGTCTTCTGATGGCGAGAGAGAGACACGCTGGAACTCAGTGTGCACTTATCTCGACAAAGAGTTATAAGAGGCTCATTTTAAAACACGAGTAACAATCATGGACACGTTCCTTCCCCAGCGAGACATCAGGTATGAAAATGTGTATACTTAAAGCCTGGCATGGCTGTTCTTAGACTGGCCTTGTTTTCGTTCCTCAGTTATGGTGTTAGAGCCTAGCATTACTACTAGATTGGCTTCGTGCTGGTTCCTCATTTATGTTGTTGGTGCCTAGCATTACTGTTAGACTGGTCTCGTGCTGGGTCTTCAGCTGAGGTGTTGGAGCCTAATATGACTGTTAGATTGACCATGTGCTGACTCAAGAAATCGTAATGACACGATTGCAAATAAACCATACCCCCGGCCGGGATTGAACCCGCGGTCATAGAGTCTCAAAACTCCAGCTGGAGTTTTGAGACTCTATGACCGCGGGTTCAATCCCGGCCGGGGGTATGGTTTACCATGTGCTGGTTCTCAGATCAGGTGATGGAGCCTAGTGCTACTGTTAAACTGGCTTCGTGTTGGAACCTAGCATTATTGCTAGCTCCTCAGTTCTGGTGATGGATACTAACATGACTGTTAAACTGGCATAGTGCTGGGTCATCAGTATAGTATGGCTGACTACTCTCCAAGACCACAGTGTGTGGTAGTATGTCTAGTGATTACCATACGAAAGATGGAGACTTCAGTAGTCCGTCCGCTGAATAGCCGAAATGATGTAGCAAATCAAGTAGAGATCTTGTTTTACTTCTAAGAGACCGTAAGATTCCTGGCTGATTTGTTAATGGGGTTTCAAGCCTATCGACTACACAAGTGTCATGAAGGCTGCATGTCACTATTCACCACCAATCGAAAATACTGTAATCCTAAATATATACGTTTTGGAATTAAATTTTAAATGTGCATACACTTTCACATGTGCACACATATCTAGAATCTTAAACGGGTCATCAATATGATTAAGACCGGTGTCAGGAGACACTTGTCCTGTCTCCTGACGAACATCATAAGAACAAGCACAAATATCAAGATAGCAACGCTCATCAGAATTCGTAAAAATCAATTATAATCGCCAGGACAAAGTCCTGATACTGGTTTTAAATTTTCGACGACCCCTTAAATGTGATAACATGAAAAGTGGTTGAACAATTTCCTTCAGAGTGTACCACTTATTTAATATCACATACTATAGACATTTATATAAGGCATATGAGGAAATTTAGTTATTTTTCTTTGAATGTCATGGATATCACGAAATATATGAAGGAGGCCTTAATCTTATTAAGAATACTATCTTCACATGATAAAATTCGGTGTGTTTAGGACGATCAGGACTGGTGTTGCCTTTAGAACAAGGTCTTGGGTGATCTTTACCTTCAGTAGTGTCATATATCTGTGTACATGCCAAACGTTTAAATATTCTTATAATAATAGCAAACTTATACTCAAGCCAAATTAATAAAGACCCAGAGATCCAGAGATCGTGGTAGGTAAGTTTGGGGTGCCAGGTGTAAATGATAATGGGAGCCCTTTGATTGAACTTTGTATAGAAAGGGGTTTAGTTATAGGTAATACATATTTTAAGAAAAAGAGGATAAATAAGTATACAAGATATGATGTAGGGGGAAATAACAGTAGTTTGTTGGATTATGTATTGGTAGATAAAAGACTGTTGAATAGACTTCAGGATGTACATGTTTATAGAGGGGCCACAGATATATCAGATCACTTTTTAGTTGTAGCTACACTGAAGGTAAAAGGTAGATGGGATACAAGGAGAATAGAAGCATCAGGGAAGAGAGAGGTGAAGGTTTATAAACTAAAAGAGGAGGCAGTTAGGGTAAGATATAAACAGCAATTGGAGGATAGATGGGCTAATGAGAGCATAGGCAATGGGGTCGAAGAGGTATGGGGTAGGTTTAAAAATGCAGAAGTTTGTAGTTACAAGAAAGTGGGTGCGGGAGGGAAAAGGAGCGATTGGTGGAATGATAATGTAAAGAGAGTAGTAAGGGAGAAAAAGTTAGCATATGAGAAGTTTTTACAAAGTTTAGAAGTGATGCAAGGAGGGAAGAGTATATGGAGAAAAAGAGAGAGGTTAAGAGAGTGGTGAAGCAATGTAAAAAGAGAGCAAATGAGAGAGTGGGTGAGATGTTATCAACAAATTTTGTTGAAAATAAGAAAAAGTTGTGGAGTGAGATTAACAAGTTAAGGAAGCCTAGAGAACAAATGGAGTTGTCAGTTAAAAATAGGAGAAGAGAGTTATTAAATGGAGAGTTAGATGTATTGGGAAGATGGAGGGAATATTTTGAGGAATTGTTAAATGTTGATGAAGATAGGGAAGCTGTGATTTCGTGTATAGCGCAAGGAGGAATAACATCTTGTAGGAGTGAGGAAGAGCCAGTTGTGAGTGTGGGGGAAGTTCGTGAGGCAGTAGGTAAAATGAAAGGGGGTAAGGCAGCCGGGATTGATGGGATAAAGATAGAAATGTTAAAAGCAGGTGGGGATATAGTTTTGGAGTGGTTGGTGCAATTATTTAATAAATGTATGGAAGAGGGTAAGGTACCTAGGGATTGGCAGAGAGCATGCACAGTTCCTTTGTATAAAGGCAAAGGGGACAAAAGAGAGTGCAAAAATTATAGGGGGATAAGTCTGTTGAGTATACCTGGCAAAGTGTATGGTAGAGTTATTATTGAAAGAATTAAGAGTAAGACGGAGAATAGGATAGCAGATGAACAAGGAGGCTTTAGGAAAGGTAGGGGGTGTGTGGACCAGGTGTTCACAGTGAAACATGTAAGTGAACAGTATTTAGATAAGGCTAAAGAGGTTTTTGTGGCATTTATGGATTTGGAAAAGGCGTATGACAGGGTGGATAGGGGGGCAATGTGGCAGATGTTGCAGGTGTATGGTGTAGGAGGTAGGTTACTGAAAGCAGTGAAGAGTTTTTACGAGGATAGTGAGGCTCAAGTTAGAGTATGTAGGAAAGAGGAAGATTATTTCCCAGTAAAAGTAGGCCTTAGACAAGGATGTGTGATGTCACCGTGGTTGTTTAATATATTTATAGATGGGGTTGTAAAAGAAGTAAATGCGAGGGTCTTGGCAAGAGGCGTGGAGTTAAAAGATAAAGAATCACACATAAAGTGGGAGTTGTCACAGTTGCTCTTTGCTGATGACACTGTGCTCTTGGGAGATTCTGAAGAGAAGTTGCAGAGGTTGGTGGATGAATTTGGTAGGGTATGCAAAAGAAGAAAGTTAAAAGTGAATACAGGAAAGAGTAAGGTTATGAGGATAACAAAAAGATTAGGTGATGAAAGATTGGATATCAGATTGGAGGGAGAGAGTATGGAGGAGGTGAATGTATTCAGATATCTGGGAGTGGACGTGTCAGCGGATGGGTCTATGAAAGATGAGGTGAATCATAGAGTTGATGAGGGGAAGAGGGTGAGCCGTGCACTTAGGAGTCTGTGGAGACAAAGAACTTTGTCCTTGGAGGCAAAGAGGGGAATGTATGAGAGTATAGTTTTACCAACGCTCTTATATGGGTGTGAAGCATGGGTGATGAATGTTGCAGCGATGAGAAGGCTGGAGGCAGTGGAGATGTCATGTCTGAGGGCAATGTGTGGTGTGAATATAATGCAGAGAATTCGTAGTTTGGAAGTTAGGAGGAGGTGCGGGATTACCAAAACTGTTGTCCAGAGGGCTGAGGAAGGATTGTTGAGGTGGTTCGGACATGTAGAGAGAATGGAGCGAAACAGAATGACTTCAAGAGTGTATCAGTCTGTAGTGGAAGGTAGGCGGGGTAGGGGTCGGCCTAGGAAAGGTTGGAGGGAGGGGGTAAAGGAGGTTTTGTGTGGGAGGGGCTTGGACTTCCAGCGGGCATGCGTGAGCGTGTTTGATAGGAGTGAATGGAGACAAATGGTTTTTAATACTTGACGTGCTGTTGGAGTGTGAGCAAAGTAACATTTATGAAGGGATTCAGGGAAACCGGCAGGCCGGACTTGAGTCCTGGAGATGGGAAGTACAGTGCCTGCACTCTGAAGGAGGGGTGTTAATGTTGCAGTTTAAAAACTGTAGTGTAAAGCACCCTTCTGGCAAGACAGTGGTGGAGTGAATGATGGTGAAAATTTTTCTTTTTCGGGCCACCCTGCCTTGGTGGGAATCGGCCAGTGTGTTAATAAATAAAAAAAAAGATCGTTTACACACTTGATACAACCGTCAACCGAGGGATGACTTAGTTGAGGTTAAATCCATAAGCAGTTTCAGAAGCAAGGACGAGAGAACCTCATCTCGCCTGATGACCAGGAGTTGGAGCTCAGCACCCACCCATTCGACTATTTAAATATCCATCGTAATTTAATATAAAAAATTGTAAAGTTTCCGCGAGTAGAGATAGGCCAGGGAAGATGAGAAGGGTTTCCATAAAAACGCTGTGAGTAAAGTGCAATCTTAACCTTTAGTTTTTGTGTGTGTTAGTATCTTCCTGGATGTGCATGGGTAACTGTAGCAACGAGTGTGTGAAATAGATCTTCTCGTGTTCATGTCGGTCGGTAGTATAATCTAGTGACTTATTTACATAATTTCGTGAAAATACGTTATGATGTAGCCTCGTGTAGTTCCCGCCGACTTGACGCCTAATTTTCCCTTGCTTTATTTTTTTATGTCTCTTAATAATTTATCTCTTTATGTCTTCTATTTTTCGTCATATGGACGAGGTAGCAGGAAAGTCATTGCTGAAAAAAACTATCGCCAAGATGTGTTTTGAAGGCCTAGGCCCTAGAGACTCACCTTCCACAAGAGTATTCTCGATTACAATGAAGGAGATGAGGTTTGTGAGATAATCTTCAGGTATTTCTAATGAGTGGGTTTGAAGCGCATGCTGACAAGCCAGTGTGCTCGTGGTCACCAGGTCTGTGTGTCCTGGTGATGGAGGTTTTGATCACCAGGTCTGTGTCCTGGTGATGGAGGTTTTGATCACCAGGTCTGTGTGTCCTGGTGATGCTGGTATTGACTGCCAGGTCTGTGTGTCCTGGTGATGGAGGTTTTGATCACCAGGTCTGTGTGTCCTGGTGATGCTGGTATTAACCGCCAGATCTGCGTGTCCTGGTGATGCTGGTATTGACCACCAGGTCTGTGTGTCCTGGTGATGGAGGTTTTGATCACCAGGTCTGTGTGTCCTGGTGATGCTGGTATTACCCGCCAGATCTGCGTGTCCTGGTGATGCTGGTGTTGACCACCAGGTCTGTGTGTCCTGGTGATGGAGGTTTTGATCACCAGGTCTGTGTGTCCTGGTGATGCTGGTATTGACTGCCAGGTCTGTGTGTCCTGGTGATGGAGGTTTTGATCACCAGGTCTGTCCTAATGATGCTGGTGTTGATCACCAGGTCTGTGTGTCCCAGTGATGCTGGCTGGTATTGACCACCAGGTCGTGTGTCCTGGTGACGATGGTATTGATCACCAAGTCTGTGTTCCTGGTGATGCTGGTATTGATCACCAGGTCTGTGTATCCTGGTGATGCTGGTATTGTCCACTAGGCCTGTGTGTCCTGGTGATGCTGGTATTGACCACCAGGTCTGTGTGTCCTGGTGATGCTGATATTGACCACCAGGTGTGTGTCTCCTGGTGATGCTGGTATTGACCACCAGGTCTGTGTGTCCTGGTGATGCTGGTATTGACCACCAGGTCTGTGTGTCCTGGTGATGTTGGTATTGAACACCAGGTCTGTGTGTCCTGGTGACGCTGATATTGACCACCAGGTCTGTGTGTCCTGGTGATGCTGGTATTGACCACAAGGTCTGTGTGTCCCAGTGATGCTGGTATTTACCACCAGGTCTGTGTGTCCTGCTGATCCTGGTATTGACCACCAGGTCTGTGTCCTAATGATGCTGGTTTTGATCACAGGTCTGTGTCCCAGTGATGCTGATATTGACCATCAAGTCAACATGTCTCAGTGATGCTGGTATGACCACCAGGTCAGCGTGTCTCAGTGATGCTGGTATGATCACCAGGTCAGCGTGTCTCAGTGATGCTGGTATGACCACCAGGTCAGCGTGTCTCAGTGATGCTGTATGACCACCAGGTCAGTGTGTCTCAGTGATGCTGGTATGACCACCAGGTCAGCTTGTCTCAGTGATGCTGGTATGACCACCAGGTCAGCGTGTCTCAGTGATGCTGGTATGATCACCAGGTCAGCGTGTCTCAGTGATGCTGGTATGACCACCAGGTCAGCGTGTCTCAGTGATGCTGTACGACCACCAGGTCAGTGTGTCTCAGTGATGCTGGTATGACCACCAGGTCAGCTTGTCTCAGTGATGCTGGTATGACCACCAGGTCAGTGTGTCTCAGTGATGCTGGTATGACCACCAGGTCAGCGTGTCTCAGTGATGCTGTATGACCACCAGGTCAGTGTGTCTCAGTGATGCTGGTATGACCACCAGGGCAGCGTGTCTCAGTGATGCTGGTATGACCACCAGGTCAGCGTGTCTCAGTGATGCTGTATGACCACCAGGCCAGTGTGTCTCAGTGATGCTGTATGACCACCAGGTCAGTGTGTCTCAGTGATGCTGTATGACCACCAGGCCAGTGTGTCTCAGTGATGCTGTATGACCACCAGGCCAGTGTGTCTCAGTGATGCTGTATGACCACCAGGCCAGTGTGTCTCAGTGATGCTGTATGACCACCAGGTCAGTGTGTCTCAGTGATGCTGTATGACCACCAGGTCAGCGTGTCTCAGTGATGCTGGTATGACCACCAGGCCAGTGTGTCTCAGTGATGTTGTATGACCACCAGGTCAGCGTGTCTCAGTGATGCTGGTATGACCACCAGGCCAGTGTGTCTCAGTGATGCTGGTATGACCACCAGGTCAGCGTGTCTCAGTGATGCTGTATGACCACCAGGCCAGTGTGTCTCAGTGATGCTGGTATGACCACCAGGCCAGTGTGTCTCAGTGATGCTGTATGACCACCAGGTCAGCGTGTCTCAGTGATGCTGGTATGACCACCAGGCCAGTGTGTCTCAGTGATGCTGTATGACCACCAGGCCAGTGTGTCTCAGTGACGCTGGTATGACCACCAGGTCAGCGTGTCTCAGTGATGCTGGTATGACCACCAGGCCAGTGTGCCTCAGTGATGCTGGTATGACCACCAGGTCAGCGTGTCTCAGTGATGCTGGTATGACCACCAGGCCAGTGTGTCTCAGTGATGCTGGTATGACCACCAGGCCAGTGTGCCTTAGTGATGCTGGTATGACCACCAGGTCAGCGTGTCTCAGTGATGCTGGTATGACCACCAGGTCAGCGTGTCTCAGTGATGCTGGTATGACCACCAGGCCAGTGTGTCTCAGTGATGCTGGTATGACCACCAGGCCAGTGTGTCTCAGTGATGCTGTATGACCACCAGGCCAGTGTGTCTCAGTGATGCTGTATGACCACCAGGCCAGTGTGTCTCAGTGATGCTGTATGACCACCAGGCCAGTGTGTCTCAGTGATGCTGGTATGACCACCAGGCCAGTGTGTCTCAGTGATGCTGTATGACCACCAGGCCAGTGTGTCTCAGTGATGCTGGTATGACCACCAGGCTTGCTTATCTCATGATACATTGTCTTCACTCACTTCACTTGTCTTCCTGTTGGCTCATTCTTGGTGGGTCATCTGCTGAATTAAAGCCGGCGTCAAGGCAATGTGCCGATGAACATTGTATAAGTAATAATGGTAGAATTACCAACAAAATGTTTGGTAGATGGCCATTAATACCTCAATAAAATGTCACATTAGCTGCATCTGTCTCCATTTATCCAACAATATGTAAGAAGTGTTGTATCTCACGGGATAAACGACAAGCACAGCATCCCAGTGTAATAAGATTATCAAATACGTATTTAAGCTAAATTTTGGATGTAGTCATTTAAGGACATATTAAAACTTATTTTTGCTGTATGTATTTGTGAACTTGATGCTGTATATTTCAGATTGTATTTGTAATTCCTATGTAATTCTTGAAACCAAATTAAATTTTTCATTTACAATATTCATCTCGAATTTTTAAAAATAATAATAATAATAATAACAATAAATCATGATTAACAAAATTCCAAATTATTTTATTACTATTAAAAATTTGAGATGAGTATTGTAAATGAAAAATTTAATTGGGTTTCAAGAATTACAAGGGAATTACAAATACAATCTGAAATATAAAACGTCAAGTTCGCAAAATACGTATAGCGAAAATAAGCTTTAATTTGTCCTTAAATGACTATATCCAAAATTTAGTTTAAATACGTATCTGATAATCTTATTATTATTTTATTAATATTATTATTATTATTTTATTTTGTTGGTATCCGCATTTTTTTTCTAATTTTTTTTTTCAGCCCAGAGGTTCGATCCCCTGACCTACGTGGTGAGAGGTGCGACTTACCACTAAACTGTTGGTTGTTGATTTTGATTGTTTCTTCTTTGGAGAAATTCCTCGGCGCTCGTACACACACACTTTACTCCACAATTATCATTTCATCATAAGAACGAATCTGGAGCAGAAAACACTTTCCGGTGTGTGTGTATTTCTAACTCTCGAAAAAATACTTAGTTTTTATTTTGCCGTGATTCACGTCCGCTTGCAGGTAAAATAAAATTTGAAATGACTCCAATCAACTATTAAATAGTTCGAGAGGTTGATTTTCATCCTTCGACCTCCTTGTTATGGACAATGTGATTGTATTTTTACGAGAGTAGAGGCAATGAGAGACGAGAAGAACGTGAGTTGTGAAGAGTGAGAATGTTAGGCGCAGCATGCCAAGGTCAGGGCTGATATGGCATCCACTCCAGCAAAAATTCTTTTGATTGTCTGTTTGACCTGACCAATAACAAAATCTTTTTTTTAGCCATCAGCTAACGATCACCATAACTTGCATCTAACCCACAACTTGGAGAGAGGAAACTTTAGAAGATCCTTCGGACCGTGTTGGATCATAATAAGTGGTCCGGGACGGACTGAAACATGGTCTGAGGTTGCCTCTTAAGCGTCCCGTAGCTCGGTTGGTAGTTTGTTCAGCTCACACACACATTGAGTGTCCATGGTTCGATACCCCGGAACGGGTGGAAACAATGGACGTGTTCCCTTACACCTGCTACCCCCTATTCACCTAGGAGTAAGGTAGGTACCTGGGTGTTATTCGACTTGTATGGGTCGCATCCTGAGGGAAAGGGGAGGGATAGTATGCCTCAAATAGGACGGGAGCTTTGAGGTAAAAAAAAAATGAGTTATTTGTGAATTGTTCCAACCAAGATTATTATTATTATTATAATCAAAACCCAACCACTATTTATTCTATCTGTTGCCTAGATTTCGTAAATTCCGGAGGCCATTACTTCCCTAGTCCCTGAGCCAGATAGGTTGTGGCTGGTACCATCTGAGGAGACGAATACTCATAGCGATCCTCTAAATCTATGTGTATAGTGGAAACTACTCCAGCATTACTTGTTTTTCCATTGCAGAATATCGACTAATACCCATGTATTGAAATCCTTATAGATTATTTAATATTAAAGGTAATTCAATACTAAGTCGATATTCTTATTACGTATTTCGGTTATATACATTAGTTTTTTTTTTTACAGATAACCGGTTTTTGTGATGTTAGTGAGTTTTTGAAGTGTGCTTTGTAGAGAACAAAAATAGAACTGCTATTCGCATACCTAGAAAATAAATGATATGCGTAAAAGGCGCTTCTAAAGTGGAAATTATATCATTCAGAGAGCGCCAGGTAATATTTCCTATGAAAATCCCAAGACACACCAATGATGCCTCACTCTGCTGGCAGCAGCAACAACACGGCAACACACACATACAAAAACATTGATATTGAAGGAATTTTAAAGGAACTTCTGTACTCAGACATTTTCTTCTATAAAGAGTACAGAAAGCTATTCACAGTGAAAGAAGACTTGAAGGTCTTAGGTAAAAATCAAATGAACTTTAATCCAAAGAGCTTGGTAATAATTAAGCACCAAGAGATTCAGCAAAAAGCATTTATCAGTTTCAAGGTTATATGGTCAATTTGCAACTGTTGTGAGGCTCGAATGCTACAAAGAATCATCAACAAGGGAAAAATTTATTCGAAATCAGCTGAGTTGATGAGACTTCCGTCACTCGCAAAGATGATGACAGAATATTAGCAACAGCAAGAAACATTATAGGAACAGAACACACTATCACGCCTCTTGCTACAAACTGTATGTAAAAATCTGCAAAGACAAATGAACGTCATTTTGACGACTCATAAGACAAGACTGATGCCTACACAACCTCCAAAGTAGAATCTTACGGCGATTTCTTTGAATATATGCTTACGAAGCGTTTATAAAAAAAAGACGGGCTCGTACAATCTAAAACCATCATCAATAAACATTACATTATTTTAAGCTTCCCTATAGAACCTGTTATCTCTCTCCTCGACCTGTTCTCCCACGCGGTGAGAGATGCGACCTCCCCTATGAATTCATGTTCTCCTTCCACTTGTGTATCTGCTGAAGGGGATCCCAGAAGGGGGTCTAAATATTTAGATCACTTAATCTCTGAGTTTCTGTCTCGCTGTGGGTTATTAATGAGCTTTACGAGAAAGCTTGAAGTACAATTTAAGGAGAGCTTGTACATTTTCCTGAAAGCTATGACAAGTTGATAATTGCACTATCCTCCCTACATCTAAGATATGCTGTGGTAGATAATAATAATAATCTTTATTTCTACAAGTACATGTATAAGGTATACAGACCTAACTGATATCAATGGCATACTACTATACAGAAAGCCCTTTATTATACAGAGAATTTAGGGTAAATTAGGTCAATTTTGTCCCAGGATGCGACCCACACCAGTCGACTAACACCCAGGTGCCTGTTTTACTGATAGGTGAACATGGACAGCAGGTGTTTTAAGAAAATATGTCCTAGTTTTTTCACCTGTACCGGGAATCGACCCCCGGAACTCAGTGTGTGAGCTGATTGCTCTAGCAATCGAGCTATGAGAATTTAGATAAACTGAACCTGTAGAGAAAGCATCAGTAAAGAGCACATAATTGAACATAAAAGAGAAATTGATGTCGTATCATTATGTTTGATATCATAGATTAAAGCAGCTGGAAACGCTTCCTTCTCCATGACCTTATCATCCATCTGCCAACAATGATAATACTTTTAATATCTCAAAAGTCTCTCAGAACGTTCTTGTATGGTATGATAACTAGAGATGCAGAGTCTAATTATATTTATGGTTCCTAAAAGGCATTTTTCAAAGTATTGGAATGTAAATGCCTTAATGTCATTTATTAAGAAAAGTGCTACAGATTACCGGCAAAAGGAATTGGCTAAGTCGATGAGCCTCAAGAGTTGATGGTCGAATACTACTTAATGAAACAAGTGTTTGCCGAGAAGGATTCAAGTTCCTCGTGATGTGTTGTGATGCACCGATGTTTTCAATACGGCCTTACAATTTACTGATTCCATTGGTGCTTCCTTGAATGAAACCTGAGGCACAAAGACTAGACTAAAAATCTCTGACACAGGAAAGACTTCAAATACACTTGGAAAATATATTTGTCATGCATTGGTTGGGCTGCATGACTTGCGATCGACACAACATAAACATCATTCACAGCACCAGAAAAAAAACACAGCCATAATCCCTCTGAGAACCTTGCAGGTCTTCAGTTACACTGGGTCAAGGATGCTCTCGCGGAAGATGAAGTTCTTAATGCAGCATCACTCCTCTGTACAAGACTCATCAACAACTACGCAAAAAAATATTTTGACGTCAATGTCCTTATTACTAATATTTTTCTTTATGATCTACCTAACAATAACTTAATTCAGAAACTTTTATTTAATCAACTATTATCAAGAATACCATCTCAAGAATACCATCTCAAGAATACCATCTCAATAATACCATCTCAAGAATACCATCTCAAGAATACCATCTCAAGAATACCATCTCAAGAATACCATCTCAAGAATACCATCTCAATAATACCATCTCAAGAATACCATCTCAAGAATACCATCTCAAGAATACCATCTCAAGAATACCATCTCAAGAATACCATCTCAAGAATACCATCTCAAGAATACCATCTCAAGAATACCATCTCAAGAATATCATCTCAAGAATATCATCTCAAGAATATCATCTCAAGAATATCATCTCAAGAATACCATCTCAAGAATATCATCTCAAGAATACCATCTCAAGAATACCATCTCAAGAATACCATCTCAAGAATACCATCTCAAGAATACCATCTCAAGAATACCATCTCAAGAATACCATCTCAAGAATACCATCTCAAGAATACCATCTCAAGAATATCATCTCAAGAATATCATCTCAAGAATATCATCTCAAGAATATCATCTCAAGAATACCATCTCAAGAATACCATCTCAAGAATATCATCTCAAGAATACCATCTCAAGAATACCATCTCAAGAATATCATCTCAAGAATATCATCTCAAGAATATCATCTCAAGAATACCATCTCAAGAATACCATCTCAAGAATATCATCTCAAGAATATCATCTCAAGAATACCATCTCAAGAATATCATCTCAAGAATATCATCTCAAGAATATCATCTCAAGAATACCATCTCAAGAATACCATCTCAAGAATATCATCTCAAGAATATCATCTCAAGAATATCATCTCAAGAATACCATCTCAAGAATACCATCTCAAGAATATCATCTCAAGAATACCATCTCAAGAATACCATCTCAAGAATATCATCTCAAGAATATCATCTCAAGAATACCATCTCAAGAATACCATCTCAAGAATACCATCTCAAGAATACCATCTCAAGAATATCATCTCAAGAATACCATCTCAAGAATACCATCTCAAGAATATCATCTCAAGAATACCATCTCAAGAATACCATCTCAAGAATACCATCTCAAGAATACCATCTCAAGAATATCATCTCAAGAATACCATCTCAAGAATATCATCTCAAGAATACCATCTCAAGAATACCATCTCAAGAATATCATCTCAAGAATACCATCTCAAGAATATCATCTCAAGAATACCATCTCAAGAATACCATCTCAAGAATATCATCTCAAGAATACCATCTCAAGAATATCATCTCAAGAATACCATCTCAAGAATATCATCTCAAGAATACCATCTCAAGAATACCATCTCAAGAATACCATCTCAAGAATACCATCTCAAGAATATCATCTCAAGAATACCATCTCAAGAATACCATCTCAAGAATATCATCTCAAGAATACCATCTCAAGAATACCATCTCAAGAATACCATCTCAAGAATACCATCTCAAGAATATCATCTCAAGAATACCATCTCAAGAATATCATCTCAAGAATACCATCTCAAGAATACCATCTCAAGAATACCATCTCAAGAATACCATCTCAAGAATACCATCTCAAGAATACCATCTCAAGTAGTATTTATAACAATGTTGTGGAATTTCCATTTTAATGGGTCAAGTGTATTGAGTGCTTATTTGTGTTTAATGTTTATTTTGCAATGATTGATGTTTATTTTGCAGTGACTGATGTTTATTTTACAGTGACTGATGTTTATTTTGCAGTGACTGATGTTTATTTTGCAGTGACTGATGTTTATTTTGCAGTGATTTATGTTTATTTTGCAGTGATTTATGTTTATTTTGCAGTGACTTATGTTTATTTTGCAGTGATTTATGTTTATTTTGAAATGATTGATGTTTATTTTACAGTGACTGATGTTTATTTTGCAGTGACTGATGTTTATTTTACAGTGACTGATGTTTATTTTGCAGTGATTTATGTTTATTTTGCAGTGATCTATGTTTATTTTGCAGTGATTTATGTTTATTTTGCAGTGACTGATGTTTATTTTGCAGTGACTGATGTTTATTTTGCAGTGACTGATGTTTATTTTACAGTGACTGATGTTTATTTTGAATTGACTGATGTTTATTTTGCAGTGATTTATGTTTATTTTGCAGTGATTTATGTTTATTTTGCAGTGACTGATGTTTATTTTGCAGTGACTGATGTTTATTTTACAGTGACTGATGTTTATTTTGCAGTGATTTATGTTTATTTTGCAGTGATTTATGTTTATTTTGCAGTGATTTATGTTTATTTTGCAGTGATTTATGTTTATTTTGCAGTGATTTATGTTTATTTTGCAGTGATTTATGTTTATTTTACAGTTATTTATGTTTATTTTGTAGTGATTGATGTTTAATTTATAGTGATTAATGTTTATTTTGCATGAATAATGTTTATATGTAATGACTAATGTTTATTTTGTAGTGACTAATATTAATTTTGTAGTGATTTCTACTTCATTTTGTAGTGATTAATGTTTATTTTTCAGTAATTAAAAGTTCATCTTCTAGTGATGATTAAAATTTGATTTTGTAACAATGATTAGTAGTAATTATAGAGAGAAAATAATAACATCTCCCGAAAAATAATGTAATTATCTTCCTGCCAAGACCTTCATCGTCTTTAATGACGTTTCTAACATTGGGCAAATTTAATGTAACATTCATTTTGCAGAATTTATTTACTTCAATTGAAAATATGTAATTTAAATTAAAAATGTGTAATTATAAAAAAATAATGTAAGTACAGAAAGCCTAAAAAAAACATGGGTTTTGTGACAGAAAAGTTTGTATATTTCGTAACCACAGCAGTAACGATCACTGGTGGTGCACAGCAGTAACGATCACTGGTGGTGCACAGCAGTAATGATCACTGGTGGTCCACAGCAGTAACGATCACTGGTGGTGCACAGCAGTAACGATCACTGGTGGTGCACAGCAGTAACGATCACTGGTGGTGCACAGCAGTAACGATCACTGGTGGTCCACAGCAGTAACGATCACTGGTGGTCCACAGCAGTAACGATCACTGGTGGTCCACAGCAGTAACGATCACTGGTGGTGCACAGCAGTAACGATCACTGGTGGTGCACAGTAGTAACGATCACTGGTGGTCCACAGCAGTAACGATCACTGGTGGTGCACAGCAGTAACGATCACTGGTGGTCCACAGCAGTAACGATCACTGGTGGTCCACAGCAGTAACGATCACTGGTGGTCCACAGCAGTAACGATCACTGGTGGTCCACAGCAGTAACGATCACTGGTGGTGCACAGCAGTAACGATCACTGGTGGTGCACAGTAGTAACGATCACTGGTGGTCCACAGCAGTAACGATCACTGGTGGTCCACAGCAGTAACGATCACTGGTGGTCCACAGCAGTAACGATCACTGGTGGTGCACAGCAGTAACGATCACTGGTGTTGCACAGCAGTAACGATCACTGGTGGTGCACAGCAGTAACGATCACTGGTGGTCCACAGCAGTAACGATCACTGGTGGTGCACAGCAGTAACGATCACTGGTGGTGCACAGCAGTAACGATCACTGGTGGTCCACAGCAGTAACGATCACTGGTGGTGCACAGCAGTAACGATCACTGGTGGTGCACAGCAGTAACGATCACTGGTGGTGCACAGCAGTAACGATCACTGGTGGTGCACAGCAGTAACGATCACTGGTGGTGCACATCAGTAACGATCACTGGTGGTGCACAGCAGTAACGATCACTGGTGGTCCACAGCAGTAACGATCACTGGTGGTGCACAGCAGTAACGATCACTGGTGGTGCACAGCAGTAACGATCACTGGTGGTCCACAGCAGTAACGATCACTGGTGGTCCACAGCAGTAACGATCACTGGTGGTGCACAGCAGTAACGATCACTGGTGGTGCACAGAAGTAACGATCACTGGTGGTGCACAGCAGTAACGATCACTGGTGGTGCACAGCAGTAACGATCACTGGTGGTGCACAGCAGTAATGATCACTGGTGGTCCACAGCAGTAACGATCACTGGTGGTGCACAGCAGTAACGATCACTGGTGGTGCACAGCAGTAACGATCACTGGTGGTGCACAGCAGTAATGATCACTGGTGGTCCACAGCAGTAACGATCACTGGTGGTGCACAGCAGTAACGATCACTGGTGGTGCACAGCAGTAACGATCACTGGTGGTCCACAGCAGTAACGATCACTGGTGCTCCACAGCAGTAACGATCACTGGTGATCCACAGCAGTAACGATCACTGGTGGTGCACAGCAGTAACGATCACTGGTGGTACACAGCAGTAACGATCACTGGTGGTGCACAGCAGTAACGATCACTGGTGGTGCACAGCAGTAACGATCACTGGTGGTGCACAGCAGTAACGATCACTGGTGGTGCACAGCAGTAATGATCACTGGTGGTCCACAGCAGTAACGATCACTGGTGGTGCACAGCAGTAACGATCACTGGTGGTGCACAGCAGTAACGATCACTGGTGGTGCACAGCAGTAATGATCACTGGTGGTCCACAGCAGTAACGATCACTGGTGGTGCACAGCAGTAACGATCACTGGTGGTGCACAGCAGTAACGATCACTGGTGGTCCACAGCAGTAACGATCACTGGTGGTGCACAGCAGTAACGATCACTGGTGGTGCACAGCAGTAACGATCACTGGTGGTGCACAGCAGTAACGATCACTGGTGGTGCACAGCAGTAACGATCACTGGTGATGCACAGCAGTAACGATCACTGGTGGTGCACAGCAGTAACGATCACTGGTGGTGCACAGCAGTAACGATCACTGGTGGTGCACAGCAGTAACGATCACTGGTGGTGCACAGCAGTAACGATCACTGGTGGTGCACAGCAGTAACGATTACTGGTGGTGCACAGCAATAACGATCACTGGTGGTGCACAGCAGTAATGAGCACTGGTGGTCCACAGCAGTAACGATCACTGGTGGTGCACAGCAGTAACGATCACTGGTGGTCCACAGCAGTAACGATCACTGGTGGTGCACAGCAGTAACGATCACTGGTGGTGCACAGCAGTAACGATCACTGGTGGTGCACAGCAGTAACGATCACTGGTGGTCCACAGCAGTAACGATCACTGGTGGTGCACAGCAGTAACGATCACTGGTGGTGCACAGCAGTAACGATCACTGGTGGTGCACAGCAGTAACGATCACTGGTGGTGCACAGCAGTAACGATCACTGGTGGTGCACAGCAGTAACGATCACTGGTGGTGCACAGCAGTAACGATCACTGGTGGTGCAAAGCAGTAACGATTACTGGTGGTGCACAGCAATAACGATCACTGGTGGTGCACAGCAGTAATGAGCACTGGTGGTCCACAGCAGTAACGATCACTGGTGGTGCACAGCAGTACCGATCACTGGTGGTCCACAGCAGTAACGATCACTGGTGGTGCACAGCAGTAACGATCACTGGTGGTCCACAGCAGTAACGATCACTGGTGGTCCACAGCAGTAACGATCACTGGTGGTGCACAGCAGTAACGATCACTGGTGGTGCACAGCAGTAACGATCACTGGTGGTCCACAGCACTAACGATCACTGGTGGTCCACAGCAGTAACGATCACTGGTGGTGCACAGCAGTAACGATCACTGGTGGTGCACAGCAGTAACGATCACTGGTGGTGCACAGCAGTAACGATCACTGGTGGTGCACAGCAGTAACGATCACTGGTGGTCCACAGCAGTAACGATCACTGGTGGTCCACAGCAGTAACGATCACTGGTGGTGCACAGCAGTAACGATCACTGGTGGTCCACAGCAGTAACGATCACTGGTGGTGCGCAGCAGTAACGATCACTGGTGGTCCACAGCAGTAACGATCACTGGTGGTGCACAGCAGTAACGATCACTGGTGGTCCACAGCAGTAACGATCACTGGTGGTGCACAGCAGTAACGATCACTGGTGGTCCACAGCAGTAACGATCACTGGTGGTGCACAGCAGTAACGATCACTGGTGGTCCACAGCAGTAACGATCACTGGTGGTCCACAGCAGTAACGATCACTGGTGGTGCACAGCAGTAACGATCACTGGTGGTCCACAGCAGTAACGATCACTGGTGGTGCACAGCAGTAACGATCACTGGTGGTCCACAGCAGTAACGATCACTGGTGGTCCACAGCAGTAACGATCACTGGTGGTCCACAGCAGTAACGATCACTGGTGGTGCACAGCAGTAACGATCACTGGTGGTGCACAGCAGTAACGATCACTGGTGGTGCACATCAGTAACGATCACTGGTGGTGCACAGCAGTAACGATCACAGGTGATCCACAGCAGTAACGATCACTGGTGGTGCACAGCAGTAACGATCACTGGTGGTGCACAGCAGTAACGATCACTGGTGGTCCACAGCAGTAACGATCACTGGTGGTGCACAGCAGTAACGATCACTGGTGGTCCACAGCAGTAACGATCACTGGTGGTGCACAGCAGTAACGATCACTGGTGGTCCACAGCAGTAACGATCACTGGTGGTGCACAGCAGTAACGATCACTGGTGGTCCACAGCAGTAACGATCACTGGTGGTCCACAGCAGTAACGATCACTGGTGGTCCACAGCAGTAACGATCACTGGTGGTCCACAGCAGTAACGATCACTGGTGGTGCACAGCAGTAACGATCACTGGTGGTGCACAGCAGTAACGATCACTGGTGGTGCACATCAGTAACGATCACTGGTGGTGCACAGCAGTAACGATCACTGGTGATCCACAGCAGTAACGATCACTGGTGGTGCACAGCAGTAACGATCACTGGTGGTGCACAGCAGTAACGATCACTGGTGGTCCACAGCAGTAACGATCACTGGTGGTGCACAGCAGTAACGATCACTGGTGGTCCACAGCAGTAACGATCACTGGTGGTCCACAGCAGTAACGATCACTGGTGGTCCACAGCAGTAACGATCACTGGTGGTGCACAGCAGTAACGATCACTGGTGGTCCACAGCAGTAACGATCACTGGTGGTGCACAGCAGTAACGATCACTGGTGGTGCACAGCAGTAACGATCACTGGTGGTCCACAGCAGTAACGATCACTGGTGGTCCACAGCAGTAACGATCACTGGTGGTCCACAGCAGTAACGATCACTGGTGGTCCACAGCAGTAACGATCACTGGTGGTGCACAGCAGTAACGATCACTGGTGGTTCACAGCAGTAACGATCACTGGTGGTCCACAGCAGTAACGATCACTGGTGGTGCACAGCAGTAACGATCACTGGTGGTCCACAGCAGTAACGATCACTGGTGGTCCACAGCAGTAACGATCACTGGTGGTCCACAGCAGTAACGATCACTGGTGGTGCACAGCAGTAACGATCACTGGTGATCCACAGCAGTAACGATCACTGGTGGTGCACAGCAGTAACGATCACTGGTGGTCCACAGCAGTAACGATCACTGTTGGTGCACAGCAGTAACGATCACTGGTGGTGCACATCAGTAACGATCACTGGTGGTACACAGCAGTAACGATCACTGGTGATCCACAGCAGTAACGATCACTGGTGGTGCACAGCAGTAACGATCACTGGTGGTCCACAGCAGTAACGATCACTGGTGGTGCACAGTAGTAACGATCACTGGTGGTCCACAGCAGTAACGATCACTGGTGGTGCACAGCAGTAACGATCACTGGTGGTCCACAGCAGTAACGATCACTGGTGGTCCACAGCAGTAACGATCACTGGTGGTCCACAGCAGTAACGATCACTGGTGGTGCACAGCAGTAACGATCACTGGTGGTGCACAGCAGTAACGATCACTGGTGGTGCACAGCAGTAACGATCACTGGTGGTGCACAGCAGTAACGATCACTGGTGGTCCACAGCAGTAACGATCACTGGTGGTCCACAGCAGTAACGATCACTGGTGGTCCACAGCAGTAACGATCACTGGTGGTCCACAGCAGTAACGATCACTGGTGGTGCACAGCAGTAACGATCACTGGTGGTTCACAGCAGTAACGATCACTGGTGGTCCACAGCAGTAACGATCACTGGTGGTGCACAGCAGTAACGATCACTGGTGGTGCACAGCAGTAACGATCACTGGTGGTCCACAGCAGTAACGATCACTGGTGGTCCACAGCAGTAACGATCACTGGTGGTGCACAGCAGTAACGATCACTGGTGATCCACAGCAGTAACGATCACTGGTGGTGCACAGCAGTAACGATCACTGGTGGTCCACAGCAGTAACGATCACTGGTGGTGCACAGTAGTAACGATCACTGGTGGTGCACATCAGTAACGATCACTGGTGGTGCACAGCATTAACGATCACTGGTGATCCACAGCAGTAACGATCACTGGTGGTGCACAGCAGTAACGATCACTGGTGGTCCACAGCAGTAACGATCACTGGTGGTGCACAGCAGTAACGATCACTGGTGGTGCACAGCAGTAACGATCACTGGTGGTGCACAGCAGTAACGATCACTGGTGGTGCACATCAGTAACGATCACTGGTGGTCCACAACAGTAACGATCACTGGTGGTGCACAGCAGTAACGATCACTGGTGATCCACAGCAGTAACGATCACTGGTGGTGCACAGCAGTAACGATCACTGGTGGTCCACAGCAGTAACGATCACTGGTGGTGCACAGTAGTAACGATCACTGGTGGTGCACATCAGTAACGATCACTGGTGGTGCACAGCAGTAACGATCACTGGTGATCCACAGCAGTAACGATCACTGGTGGTGCACAGCAGTAACGATCACTGGTGGTCCACAGCAGTAACGATCAATGGTGGTGCACAGCAGTAACGATCACTGGTGGTGCACATCAGTAACGATCACTGGTGGTGCACAGCAGTAACGATCACTGGTGGTGCACATCAGTAACGATCACTGGTGGTCCACAGCAGTAACGATCACTGGTGGTCCACAGCAGTAACGATCACTGGTGGTCCACAGCAGTAACGATCACTGGTGGTGCACAGCAGTAACGATCACTGGTGGTCCACAGCAGTAACGATCACTGGTGGTGCACAGCAGTAACGATCACTGGTGGTGCACATCAGTAACGATCACTGGTGGTGCACAGCAGTAACGATCACTGGTGGTCCACAGCAGTAACGATCACTGGTGGTCCACAGCAGTAACGATCACTGGTGGTGCACAGCAGTAACGATCACTGGTGGTGCACAGCAGTAACGATCACTGGTGGTCCACAGCAGTAACGATCACTGGTGGTGCACAGCAGTAACGATCACTGGTGGTCCACAGCAGTAACGATCACTGGTGGTCCACAGCAGTAACGATCACTGGTGGTCCACAGCAGTAACGATCACTGGTGGTGCACAGCAGTAACGATCACTGGTGGTCCACAGCAGTAACGATCACTGGTGGTGCACAGCAGTAACGATCACTGGTGGTGCACAGCAGTAACGATCACTGGTGGTCCACAGCAGTAACGATCACTGGTGGTCCACAGCAGTAACGATCACTGGTGGTCCACAGCAGTAACGATCACTGGTGGTCCACAGCAGTAACGATCACTGGTGGTTCACGATCACTGGTGGTTCACAGCAGTAACGATCACTGGTGGTCCACAGCAGTAACGATCACTGGTGGTGCACAGCAGTAACGATCACTGGTGGTCCACAGCAGTAACGATCACTGGTGGTCCACAGCAGTAACGATCACTGGTGGTCCACAGCAGTAACGATCACTGGTGGTCCACAGCAGTAACGATCACTGGTGATCCACAGCAGTAACGATCACTGGTGGTGCACAGCAGTAACGATCACTGGTGGTCCACAGCAGTAACGATCACTGGTGGTGCACAGCAGTAACGATCACTGGTGGTGCACATCAGTAACGATCACTGGTGGTACACAGCAGTAACGATCACTGGTGATCCACAGCAGTAACGATCACTGGTGGTGCACAGCAGTAACGATCACTGGTGGTCCACAGCAGTAACGATCACTGGTGGTGCACAGCAGTAACGATCACTGGTGGTCCACAGCAGTAACGATCACTGGTGGTGCACAGCAGTAACGATCACTGGTGGTCCACAGCAGTAACGATCACTGGTGGTCCACAGCAGTAACGATCACTGGTGGTCCACAGCAGTAACGATCACTGGTGGTGCACAGCAGTAACGATCACTGGTGGTGCACAGCAGTAACGATCACTGGTGGTGCACAGCAGTAACGATCACTGGTGGTGCACAGCAGTAACGATCACTGGTGGTCCACAGCAGTAACGATCACTGGTGGTCCACAGCAGTAACGATCACTGGTGGTCCACAGCAGTAACGATCACTGGTGGTCCACAGCAGTAACGATCACTGGTGGTGCACAGCAGTAACGATCACTGGTGGTTCACAGCAGTAACGATCACTGGTGGTCCACAGCAGTAACGATCACTGGTGGTGCACAGCAGTAACGATCACTGGTGGTGCACAGCAGTAACGATCACTGGTGGTCCACAGCAGTAACGATCACTGGTGGTCCACAGCAGTAACGATCACTGGTGGTGCACAGCAGTAACGATCACTGGTGATCCACAGCAGTAACGATCACTGGTGGTGCACAGCAGTAACGATCACTGGTGGTCCACAGCAGTAACGATCACTGGTGGTGCACAGAAGTAACGATCACTGGTGGTGCACATCAGTAACGATCACTGGTGGTGCACAGCAGTAACGATCACTGGTGATCCACAGCAGTAACGATCACTGGTGGTGCACAGCAGTAACGATCACTGGTGGTCCCCAGCAGTAACGATCACACAGCAGTAACGATCACTGGTGGTGCACAGCAGTAACGATCACTGGTGATCCACAGCAGTAACGATCACTGGTGGTGCACAGTAGTAACGATCACTGGTGGTGCACAGCAGTAACGATCACTGGTGATCCACAGCAGTAACGATCACTGGTGGTGCACAGCAGTAACGAACACTGGTGGTCACAGCAGTAACAGCAGTAACGATCACTGGTGGTGCACAGCAGTAACGATCACTGGTGGTGCACATCAGTAACGATCACTGGTGGTGCACAGCAGTAACGATCACTGGTGGTGCACATCAGTAACGATCACTGGTGGTTCACAGCAGTAACGATCACTGGTGGTCCACAGCAGTAACGATCACTGGTGGTCCACAGCAGTAACGATCACTGGTGGTGCACAGCAGTAACGATCACTGGTGGTTCACAGCAGTAACGATCACTGGTGGTCCACAGTAGTAACGATCACTGGTGGTCCACAGCAGTAACGATCACTGGTGGTCCACAGCAGTAACGATCACTGGTGGTCCACAGCAGTAACGATCACTGGTGGTCCACAGCAGTAACGATCACTGGTGGTGCACAGCAGTAACGATCACTGGTGGTTCACAGCAGTAACGATCACTGGTGGTCCACAGCAGTAACGATCACTGGTGGTGCACAGCAGTAACGATCACTGGAGGTCCACAGCAGTAACGATCACTGGTGGTCCACAGCAGTAACGATCACTGGTGGTCCACAGCAGTAACGATCACTGGTGGTGCACAGCAGTAACGATCACTGGTGGTAACGATCACAGCAGTAACGATCACTGGTGGTCCACAGCAGTAACGATCACTGGTGGTGCACAGCAGTAACGATCACTGGTGATAACGATCACTGGTGGTCCACAGCACGATCACTGCAGTAACGATCACTGGTGGTCCACAGCAGTAACAGGTGGTGCACAGCAGTAACGATCACTGGTGGTCACAGCAGTAACGATCACTGGTGGTGCACAGCAGTAACGATCACTGGTTGTGCACATCAGTAACGATCACTGGTGGTGCACAGCAGTAACGATCACTGGTGATCCACAGCAGTAACGATCACTGGTGGTGCACAGCAGTAACGATCACTGGTGGTCCACAGCAGTAACGATCACTGGTGGTGCACAGCAGTAACGATCACTGGTGGTGCACATCAGTAACGATCACTGGTGGTGCACAGCAGTAACGATCACTGGTGGTGCACATCAGTAACGATCACTGGTGGTCCACAGCAGTAACGATCACTGGTGGTCCACAGCAGTAACGATCACTGGTGGTCCACAGCAGTAACGATCACTGGTGGTGCACAGCAGTAACGATCACTGGTGGTGCACAGCAGTAACGATCACTGGTGGTCACAGCAGTAACGATCACTGGTGAACAGCAGTAACGATCACTGGTGGTACACATCAGTAACGATCACTGGTGGTCCACAGCAGTAACGATCACTGGTGGTGCACAGCAGTAACGATCACTGGTGGTCCACAGCAGTAACGATCACTGGTGGTGCACAGCAGTAACGATCACTGGTGGTTCACAGCAGTAACGATCACTGGTGGTCCACAGCAGTAACGATCACTGGTGGTGCACAGCAGTAACGATCACTGGTGGTCCACAGCAGTAACGATCACTGGTGGTCCACAGCAGTAACGATCACTGGTGGTCCACAGCAGTAACGATCACTGGTGGTGCAGTAACGATCACTGGTGGTCCAAAGCAGTAACGATCACTGGTGGTGCACAGCAGTAACGATCACTGGTGGTGCACAGCAGTAACGATCACTGGTGGTCCACAGCAGTAACGATCACTGGTGGTCCACAGCAGTAACGATCACTGGTGGTCCACAGCAGTAACGATCACTGGTGGTCCACAGCAGTAACGATCACTGGTGGTGCACAGCAGTAACGATCACTGGTGGTTCACAGCAGTAACGATCACTGGTGGTCCACAGCAGTAACGATCACTGGTGGTGCACAGCAGTAACGATCACTGGTGGTCCACAGCAGTAACGATCACTGGTGGTCCACAGCAGTAACGATCACTGGTGGTCCACAGCAGTAACGATCACTGGTGGTGCACAGCAGTAACGATCACTGGTGATCCACAGCAGTAACGATCACTGGTGGTGCACAGCAGTAACGATCACTGGTGGTCCACAGCAGTAACGATCACTGGTGGTGCACAGCAGTAACGATCACTGGTGGTGCACATCAGTAACGATCACTGGTGGTGCACAGCAGTAACGATCACTGGTGATCCACAGCAGTAACGATCACTGGTGGTGCACAGCAGTAACGATCACTGGTGGTCCACAGCAGTAACGATCACTGGTGGTGCACAGCAGTAACGATCACTGGTGGTCCACAGCAGTAACGATCACTGGTGGTGCACAGCAGTAACGATCACTGGTGGTCCACAGCAGTAACGATCACTGGTGGTCCACAGCAGTAACGATCACTGGTGGTCCACAGCAGTAACGATCACTGGTGGTGCACAGCAGTAACGATCACTGGTGGTGCACACAGCAGTAACGATCACTGGTGGTCCACAGCAGTAACGATCACTGGTGGTCCACAGCAGTAACGATCACTGGTGGTCCACAGCAGTAACAATCACTGGTGGTGCACAGCAGTAACGATTACTGGTGGTGCACAGCAGTAACGATCACTGGTGGTGCACAGCAGTAACGATCACTGGTGATGCACATCAGTAACGATCACTGGTGGTGCACAGCAGTAACGATCACTGGTGATCCACAGCAGTAACGATCACTGGTGGTGCACAGCAGTAACGATCACTGGTGGTCCACAGCAGTAACGATCACTGGTGGTGCACAGCAGTAACGATCACTGGTGGTGCACATCAGTAACGATCACTGGTGGTGCACAGCAGTAACGATCACTGGTGATCCACAGCAGTAACGATCACTGGTGGTGCACAGCAGTAACGATCACTGGTGGTCCACAGCAGTAACGATCACTGGTGGTGCACAGCAGTAACGATCACTGGTGGTGCACACGATCACTGGTGGTCCACAGCAGTAACGATCACTGGTGGTCCACAGCACAGCACAGCAGTAACGATCACTGGTGGTCCACAGCAGTAACAATCACTGGTGGTGCACAGCAGTAACAATTACTGGTGGTGCACAGCAGTAACGATCACTGGTGGTGCACAGCAGTAACGATCACTGGTGGTGCACATCAGTTACGATCACTGGTGGTGCACAGCAGTAACGATCACTGGTTGTGCACATCAGTAACGATCACTGGTGGTGCACAGCAGTAACGATCACTGGTGATCCACAGCAGTAACGATCACTGGTGGTGCACAGCAGTAACGATCACTGGTGGTCCACAGCAGTAACGATCACTGGTGGTGCACAGCAGTAACGATCACTGGTGGTGCACAGCAGTAACGATCACTGGTGATCCACATCAGTAACGATCACTGGTGGTGCACAGCAGTAGCGATCACTGGTGGTGCACAGCAGTAACGATCACTAGTGATCCACAGCAGTAACGATCACTGGTGGTGCACAGCAGTAACGATCACTGGTGGTCCACAGCAGTAACGATCACTGGTGGTGCACAGCAGTAACGATCACTGGTGGTGCACAGCAGTAACGATCACTGGTGGTGCACATCAGTAACGATCACTGGTGGTGCACAGCAGTAACGATCACTGGTGATCCACAGCAGTAACAATCACTGGTGGTCCACAGCAGTAACGATCACTGGTGGTCCACAGCAGTAACGATCACTGGTGGTGCACAGCAGTAACGATCACTGGTGGTGCACATCAGTAACGATCACTGGTGGTGCACAGCAGTAACGATCACTGGTGATCCACAGCAGTAACGATCACTGGTGGTGCACAGCAGTAACGATCACTGGTGGTCCACAGCAGTAACGATCACTGGTGGTCCACAGCAGTAACGATCACTGGTGGTCCACAGCAGTAACGATCACTGGTGGTCCACAGCAGTAACGATCACTGGTGGTTCACATCACTGCAGTAACGATCACTGGTGGTCCACAGCAGTAACGATCACTGGTGGTCCACAGCAGTAACGATCACTGGTGGTCCACAGCAGTAACGATCACTGGTGGTGCAGTAACGATCACTGGTGGTCCACAGCAGTAACGATCACTGGTGGTGCACAGCAGTAACGATCACTGGTGGTCCACAGCAGTAACGATCACTGGTGGTCCACAGCAGTAACGATCACTGGTGGTCCACAGCAGTAACGATCACTGGTGGTGCACAGCAGTAACGATCACTGGTGGTCCACAGCAGTAACGATCACTGGTGGTCCACAGCAGTAACGATCACTGGTGGTCCAAAGCAGTAACGATCACTGGTGGTGCACATCAGTAACGATCACTGGTGGTGCACATCAGTAACGATCACTGGTGGTGCACAGCAGTAACGATCACTGGTGGTCCACAGCAGTAACGATCACTGGTGGTGCACAGCAGTAACGATCACTGGTGGTCCACAGCAGTAACGATCACTGGTGGTCCACAGCAGTAACGATCACTGGTGGTCCACAGCAGTAACGATCACTGGTGGTCCACAGCAGTAACGATCACTGGTGGTCCAAAGCAGTAACGGGTGGTGCACAGCAGTAACGATCACTGGTGGTGCACAGCAGTAACGATCACTGGTGGTGCACAGCAGTAACGATCACTGGTGGTGCACAGCAGTAACGATCACTGGTGGTGCACAGCAGTAACGATCACTGGTGGTCCACAGCAGTAACGATCACTGGTGGTGCACAGCAGTAACGATCACTGGTGGTCCACAGCAGTAACGATCACTGGTGGTGCACAGCAGTAACGATCACTGGTGGTGCACATCAGTAACGATCACTGGTGGTGCACAGCAGTAACGATCACTGGTGGTGCACATCAGTAACGATCACTGGTGGTGCACAGCAGTAACGATCACTGGTGGTGCACAGCAGTAAGCAGTAACGATCACTGGTGGTCCACAGCAGTAACGATCACTGGTGGTGCACAGCGGTAACGATCACTGGTGGTCCACAGCACGATCACTGCACAGTAACGATCACTGGTGGTCCACAGCAGTAACGATCACTGGTGGTGCACAGCAGTAACGATCACTCGTGGTCCACAGCAGTAACGATCACTGGTGGTGCACAGCAGTAACGATCACTGGTGGTCCACAGCAGTAACGATCACTGGTGGTGCACAGCAGTAACGATCACTGGTGGTCCACAGCAGTAACGATCACTGGTGATCCACAGCAGTAACGATCACTGGTGGTGCACAGCAGTAACGATCACTGGTGGTCCACAGCAGTAACGATCACTGGTGGTGCACAGCAGTAACGATCACTGGTGGTCCACAGCAGTAACGATCACTGGTGGTCCACAGCAGTAACGATCACTGGTGGTCCACAGCAGTAACGATCACTGGTGGTGCACAGCAGTAACGATCACTGGTGGTGCACAGCAGTAACGATCACTGGTGGTGCACATCAGTAACGATCACTGGTGGTGCACAGCAGTAACGATCACTGGTGATCCACAGCAGTAACGATCACTGGTGGTGCACAGCAGTAACGATCACTGGTGGTGCACAGCAGTAACGATCACTGGTGGTCCACAGCAGTAACGATCACTGGTGGTGCACAGCAGTAACGATCACTGGTGGTCCACAGCAGTAACGATCACTGGTGGTGCACAGCAGTAACGATCACTGGTGGTCCACAGCAGTAACGATCACTGGTGGTGCACAGCAGTAACGATCACTGGTGGTCCACAGCAGTAACGATCACTGGTGGTCCACAGCAGTAACGATCACTGGTGGTCCACAGCAGTAACGATCACTGGTGGTGCACAGCAGTAACGATCACTGGTGGTGCACAGCAGTAACGATCACTGGTGGTGCACATCAGTAACGATCACTGGTGGTGCACAGCAGTAACGATCACTGGTGATCCACAGCAGTAACGATCACTGGTGGTGCACAGCAGTAACGATCACTGGTGGTGCACAGCAGTAACGATCACTGGTGGTCCACAGCAGTAACGATCACTGGTGGTGCACAGCAGTAACGATCACTGGTGGTCCACAGCAGTAACGATCACTGGTGGTCCACAGCAGTAACGATCACTGGTGGTCCACAGGAGTAACGATCACTGGTGGTGCACAGCAGTAACGATCACTGGTGGTCCACAGCAGTAACGATCACTGGTGGTGCACAGCAGTAACGATCACTGGTGGTGCACAGCAGTAACGATCACTGGTGGTCCACAGCAGTAACGATCACTGGTGGTCCACAGCAGTAACGATCACTGGTGGTCCACAGCAGTAACGATCACTGGTGGTCCACAGCAGTAACGATCACTGGTGGTGCACAGCAGTAACGATCACTGGTGGTTCACAGCAGTAACGATCACTGGTGGTCCACAGCAGTAACGATCACTGGTGGTGCACAGCAGTAACGATCACTGGTGGTCCACAGCAGTAACGATCACTGGTGGTCCACAGCAGTAACGATCACTGGTGGTCCACAGCAGTAACGATCACTGGTGGTCCACAGCAGTAACGATCACTGGTGATCCACAGCAGTAACGATCACTGGTGGTGCACAGCAGTAACGATCACTGGTGGTCCACAGCAGTAACGACCACTGGTGGTGCACAGCAGTAACGATCACTGGTGGTGCACATCAGTAACGATCACTGGTGGTACACAGCAGTAACGATCACTGGTGATCCACAGCAGTAACGATCACTGGTGGTGCACAGCAGTAACGATCACTGGTGGTCCACAGCAGTAACGATCACTGGTGGTGCACAGCAGTAACGATCACTGGTGGTCCACAGCAGTAACGATCACTGGTGGTGCACAGCAGTAACGATCACTGGTGGTCCACAGCAGTAACGATCACTGGTGGTCCACAGCAGTAACGATCACTGGTGGTCCACAGCAGTAACGATCACTGGTGGTGCACAGCAGTAACGATCACTGGTGGTGCACAGCAGTAACGATCACTGGTGGTGCACAGCAGTAACGATCACTGGTGGTGCACAGCAGTAACGATCACTGGTGGTCCACAGCAGTAACGATCACTGGTGGTCCACAGCAGTAACGATCACTGGTGGTCCACAGCAGTAACGATCACTGGTGTTCCACAGCAGTAACGATCACTGGTGGTGCACAGCAGTAACGATCACTGGTGGTTCACAGCAGTAACGATCACTGGTGGTCCACAGCAGTAACGATCACTGGTGGTGCACAGCAGTAACGATCACTGGTGGTGCACAGCAGTAACGATCACTGGTGGTCCACAGCAGTAACGATCACTGGTGGTCCACAGCAGTAACGATCACTGGTGGTGCACAGCAGTAACGATCACTGGTGATCCACAGCAGTAACGATCACTGGTGGTGCACAGCAGTAACGATCACTGGTGGTCCACAGCAGTAACGATCACTGGTGGTGCACAGAAGTAACGATCACTGGTGGTCCACAGCAGTAACGATCACTGGTGGTGCACAGCAGTAACGATCACTGGTGGTTCACAGCAGTAACGATCACTGGTGGTCCACAGCAGTAACGATCACTGGTGGTGCACAGCAGTAACGATCACTGGTGATCCACAGCAGTAACGATCACTGGTGGTGCACAGTAGTAACGATCACTGGTGGTGCACAGCAGTAACGATCACTGGTGATCCACAGCAGTAACGATCACTGGTGGTGCACAGCAGTAACGAACACTGGTGGTCCACAGCAGTAACGATCACTGGTGGTGCACAGCAGTAACGATCACTGGTGGTGCACATCAGTAACGATCACTGGTGGTGCACAGCAGTAACGATCACTGGTGGTGCACATCAGTAACGATCACTGGTGGTTCACAGCAGTAACGATCACTGGTGGTCCACAGCAGTAACGATCACTGGTGGTCCACAGCAGTAACGATCACTGGTGGTGCACAGCAGTAACGATCACTGGTGGTTCACAGCAGTAACGATCACTGGTGGTCCACAGCAGTAACGATCACTGGTGGTCCACATCAGTAACGATCACTGGTGGTCCACAGCAGTAACGATCACTGGTGGTCCACAGCAGTAACGATCACTGGTGGTCCACAGCAGTAACGATCACTGGTGGTGCACAGCAGTAACGATCACTGGTGGTTCACAGCAGTAACGATCACTGGTGGTCCACAGCAGTAACGATCACTGGTGGTGCACAGCAGTAACGATCACTGGTGGTCCACAGCAGTAACGATCACTGGTGGTCCACAGCAGTAACGATCACTGGTGGTCCACAGCAGTAACGATCACTGGTGGTGCACAGCAGTAACGATCACTGGTGGTTCACAGCAGTAACGATCACTGGTGGTCCACAGCAGTAACGATCACTGGTGGTGCACAGCAGTAACGATCACTGGTGATCCACAGCAGTAACGATCACTGGTGGTGCACAGCAGTAACGATCACTGGTGGTGCACATCAGTAACGATCACTGGTGGTGCACAGCAGTAACGATCACTGGTGATCCACAGCAGTAACGATCACTGGTGGTGCACAGCAGTAACGATCACTGGTGGTCCACAGCAGTAACGATCACTGGTGGTGCACAGCAGTAACGATCACTGGTGGTGCACATCAGTAACGATCACTGGTGGTGCACAGCAGTAACGATCACTGGTGGTGCACATCAGTAACGATCACTGGTGGTCCACAGCAGTAACGATCACTGGTGGTCCACAGCAGTAACGATCACTGGTGGTCCACAGCAGTAACGATCACTGGTGGTGCACAGCAGTAACGATCACTGGTGGTTCACAGCAGTAACGATCACTGGTGGTCCACAGCAGTAACGATCACTGGTGGTGCACATCAGTAACGATCACTGGTGGTCCACAGCAGTAACGATCACTGGTGGTCCACAGCAGTAACGATCACTGGTGGTCCACAGCAGTAACGATCACTGGTGGTGCATAGCAGTAACGATCACTGGTGGTTCACAGCAGTAACGATCACTGGTGGTCCACAGCAGTAACGATCACTGGTGGTCCACAGCAGTAACGATCACTGGTGGTCCACAGCAGTAACGATCACTGGTGGTCCACAGCAGTAACGATCACTGGTGGTCCACAGCAGTAACGATCACTGGTGGTGCACAGCAGTAACGATCACTGGTGATCCACAGCAGTAACGATCACTGGTGGTGCACAGCAGTAACGATCACTGGTGGTCCACAGCAGTAACGATCACTGGTGGTGCACAGCAGTAACGATCACTGGTGGTGCACATCAGTAACGATCACTGGTGGTGCACAGCAGTAACGATCACTGGTGATCCACAGCAGTAACGATCACTGGTGGAGCACAGCAGTAACGATCACTGGTGGTCCACAGCAGTAACGATCACTGGTGGTGCACAGCAGTAACGATCACTGGTGGTCCACAGCAGTAACGATCACTGGTGGTCCACAGCAGTAACGATCACTGGTGGTCCACAGCAGTAACAATCACTGGTGGTGCACAGCAGTAACGATTACTGGTGGTGCACAGCAGTAACGATCACTGGTGGTGCACAGCAGTAACGATCACTGGTGATGCACATCAGTAACGATCACTGGTGGTGCACAGCAGTAACGATCACTGGTGATCCACAGCAGTAACGATCACTGGTGGTGCACAGCAGTAACGATCACTGGTGGTCCATAGCAGTAACGATCACTGGTGGTGCACAGCAGTAACGATCACTGGTGGTGCACATCAGTAACGATCACTGGTGGTGCACAGCAGTAACGATCACTGGTGATCCACAGCAGTAACGATCACTGGTGGTGCACAGCAGTAACGATCACTGGTGGTCCACAGCAGTAACGATCACTGGTGGTCCACAGCAGTAACGATCACTGGTGGTCCACAGCAGTAACGATCACTGGTGGTCCACAGCAGTAACGATCACTGGTGGTCCACAGCAGTAACAATCACTGGTGGTGCACAGCAGTAACAATTACTGGTGGTGCACAGCAGTAACGATCACTGGTGGTGCACAGCAGTAACGATCACTGGTGGTGCACATCAGTTACGATCACTGGTGGTGCACAGCAGTAACGATCACTGGTTGTGCACATCAGTAACGATCACTGGTGGTGCACAGCAGTAACGATCACTGGTGATCCACAGCAGTAACGATCACTGGTGGTGCACAGCAGTAACGATCACTGGTGGTCCACAGCAGTAACGATCACTGGTGGTGCACAGCAGTAACGATCACTGGTGGTGCACAGCAGTAACGATCACTGGTGATCCACATCAGTAACGATCACTGGTGGTGCACAGCAGTAGCGATCACTGGTGGTGCACAGCAGTAACGATCACTAGTGATCCACAGCAGTAACGATCACTGGTGGTGCACAGCAGTAACGATCACTGGTGGTCCACAGCAGTAACGATCACTGGTGGTGCACAGCAGTAACGATCACTGGTGGTGCACAGCAGTAACGATCACTGGTGGTGCACATCAGTAACGATCACTGGTGGTGCACAGCAGTAACGATCACTGGTGATCCACAGCAGTAACGATCACTGGTGGTCCACAGCAGTAACGATCACTGGTGGTCCACAGCAGTAACGATCACTGGTGGTGCACAGCAGTAACGATCACTGGTGGTGCACATCAGTAACGATCACTGGTGGTGCACAGCAGTAACGATCACTGGTGATCCACAGCAGTAACGATCACTGGTGGTGCACAGCAGTAACGATCACTGGTGGTCCACAGCAGTAACGATCACTGGTGGTCCACAGCAGTAACGATCACTGGTGGTCCACAGCAGTAACGATCACTGGTGGTCCACAGCAGTAACGATCACTGGTGGTCCACAGCAGTAACGATCACTGGTGGTGCACAGCAGTAACGATCACTGGTGGTCCACAGCAGTAACGATCACTGGTGGTGCACAGCAGTAACGATCACTGGTGGTCACAACAGTAACGATCACTGGTGGTGCACAGCAGTAACGATCACTGGTGGTGCACAGCAGGAACGATTACTGGTGGTGCACAGCAATAACGATCACTGGTGGTGCACAGCAGTAATGAGCACTGGTGGTCCACAGCAGTAACGATCACTGGTGGTGCACAGCAGTACCGATCACTGGTGGTCCACAGCAGTAACGATCACTGGTGGTGCACAGCAGTAACGATCACTGGTGGTCCACAGCAGTAACGATCACTGGTGGTCCAAGCAGTAACGATCACTGGTGGTGCACAGCAGTAACGATCACTGGTGGTGCACAGCAGTAACGATCACTGGTGGTCCACAGCACTAACGATCACTGGTGGTCCACAGCACATCACTGGTGGTGCACAGCAGTAACGATCACTGGTGGTGCACAGCAGTAACGATCACTGGTGGTCCAGCAGTAACGATCAGGTGGTGCACAGCAGTAACGATCACTGGTGGTCCAAAGCAGTAACGATCACTGGTGGTCCACAGCAGTAACGATCACTGGTGGTGCACAGCAGTAACGATCACTGGTGGTCCACAGCAGTAACGATCACTGGTGGTGCACAGCAGTAACGATCACTGGTGGTCCACAGCAGTAACGATCACTGGTGGTGCACAGCAGTAACGATCACTCGTGGTCCACAGCAGTAACGATCACTGGTGGTGCACAGCAGTAACGATCACTGGTGGTCCACAGCAGTAATGATCACTGTTGGTGCACAGCAGTAACGATCACTGGTGGTCCACAGCAGTAACGATCACTGGTGATCCACAGCAGTAACGATCACTGGTGGTGCACAGCAGTAACGATCACTGGTGGTCCACAGCAGTAACGATCACTGGTGGTGCACAGCAGTAACGATCACTGGTGGTCCACAGCAGTAACGATCACTGGTGGTCCACAGCAGTAACGATCACTGGTGGTCCACAGCAGTAACGATCACTGGTGGTGCACAGCAGTAACGATCACTGGTGGTGCACAGCAGTAACGATCACTGGTGGTGCACATCAGTAACGATCACTGGTGGTGCACAGCAGTAACGATCACTGGTGATTCACAGCAGTAACGATCACTGGTGGTGCACAGCAGTAACGATCACTGGTGGTGCACAGCAGTAACGATCACTGGTGGTCCACAGCAGTAACGATCACTGGTGGTGCACAGCAGTAACGATCACTGGTGGTCCACAGCAGTAACGATCACTGGTGGTGCACAGCAGTAACGATCACTGGTGGTCCACAGCAGTAACGATCACTGGTGGTGCACAGCAGTAACGATCACTGGTGGTCCACAGCAGTAACGATCACTGGTGGTCCACAGCAGTAACGATCACTGGTGGTCCACAGCAGTAACGATCACTGGTGGTGCACAGCAGTAACGATCACTGGTGGTGCACAGCAGTAACGATCACTGGTGGTGCACATCAGTAACGATCACTGGTGGTGCACAGCAGTAACGATCACTGGTGATCCACAGCAGTAACGATCACTGGTGGTGCACAGCAGTAACGATCACTGGTGGTGCACAGCAGTAACGATCACTGGTGGTCCACAGCAGTAACGATCACTGGTGGTGCACAGCAGTAACGATCACTGGTGGTCCACAGCAGTAACGATCACTGGTGGTCCACAGCAGTAACGATCACTGGTGGTCCACAGCAGTAACGATCACTGGTGGTGCACAGCAGTAACGATCACTGGTGGTCCACAGCAGTAACGATCACTGGTGGTGCACAGCAGTAACGATCACTGGTGGTGCACAGCAGTAACGATCACTGGTGGTCCACAGCAGTAACGATCACTGGTGGTCCACAGCAGTAACGATCACTGGTGGTCCACAGCAGTAACGATCACTGGTGGTCCACAGCAGTAACGATCACTGGTGGTGCACAGCAGTAACACAGCAGTAACGATCACTGGTGGTCCACAGCAGTAACGATCACTGGTGGTGCACAGCAGTAACGATCACTGGTGGTCCACAGCAGTAACGATCACTGGTGGTCCACAGCAGTAACGATCACTGGTGGTCCACAGCAGTAACGATCACTGGTGGTCCACAGCAGTAACGATCACTGGTGATCCACAGCAGTAACGATCACTGGTGGTGCACAGCAGTAACGATCACTGGTGGTCCACAGCAGTAACGACCACTGGTGGTGCACAGCAGTAACGATCACTGGTGGTGCACATCAGTAACGATCACTGGTGGTACACAGCAGTAACGATCACTGGTGATCCACAGCAGTAACGATCACTGGTGGTGCACAGCAGTAACGATCACTGGTGGTCCACAGCAGTAACGATCACTGGTGGTGCACAGCAGTAACGATCACTGGTGGTCCACAGCAGTAACGATCACTGGTGGTGCACAGCAGTAACGATCACTGGTGGTCCACAGCAGTAACGATCACTGGTGGTCCACAGCAGTAACGATCACTGGTGGTCCACAGCAGTAACGATCACTGGTGGTGCACAGCAGTAACGATCACTGGTGGTGCACAGCAGTAACGATCACTGGTGGTGCACAGCAGTAACGATCACTGGTGGTGCACAGCAGTAACGATCACTGGTGGTCCACAGCAGTAACGATCACTGGTGGTCCACAGCAGTAACGATCACTGGTGGTCCACAGCAGTAACGATCACTGGTGTTCCACAGCAGTAACGATCACTGGTGGTGCACAGCAGTAACGATCACTGGTGGTTCACAGCAGTAACGATCACTGGTGGTCCACAGCAGTAACGATCACTGGTGGTGCACAGCAGTAACGATCACTGGTGGTGCACAGCAGTAACGATCACTGGTGGTCCACAGCAGTAACGATCACTGGTGGTCCACAGCAGTAACGATCACTGGTGGTGCACAGCAGTAACGATCACTGGTGATCCACAGCAGTAACGATCACTGGTGGTGCACAGCAGTAACGATCACTGGTGGTCCACAGCAGTAACGATCACTGGTGGTGCACAGAAGTAACGATCACTGGTGGTCCACAGCAGTAACGATCACTGGTGGTGCACAGCAGTAACGATCACTGGTGGTTCACAGCAGTAACGATCACTGGTGGTCCACAGCAGTAACGATCACTGGTGGTGCACAGCAGTAACGATCACTGGTGATCCACAGCAGTAACGATCACTGGTGGTGCACAGTAGTAACGATCACTGGTGGTGCACAGCAGTAACGATCACTGGTGATCCACAGCAGTAACGATCACTGGTGGTGCACAGCAGTAACGAGCACTGGTGGTCCACAGCAGTAACGATCACTGGTGGTGCACAGCAGTAACGATCACTGGTGGTGCACATCAGTAACGATCACTGGTGGTGCACAGCAGTAACGATCACTGGTGGTGCACATCAGTAACGATCACTGGTGGTTCACAGCAGTAACGATCACTGGTGGTCCACAGCAGTAACGATCACTGGTGGTCCACAGCAGTAACGATCACTGGTGGTGCACAGCAGTAACGATCACTGGTGGTTCACAGCAGTAACGATCACTGGTGGTCCACAGCAGTAACGATCACTGGTGGTGCACATCAGTAACGATCACTGGTGGTCCACAGCAGTAACGATCACTGGTGGTCCACAGCAGTAACGATCACTGGTGGTCCACAGCAGTAACGATCACTGGTGGTGCACAGCAGTAACGATCACTGGTGGTTCACAGCAGTAACGATCACTGGTGGTCCACAGCAGTAACGATCACTGGTGGTGCACAGCAGTAACGATCACTGGTGGTCCACAGCAGTAACGATCACTGGTGGTCCACAGCAGTAACGATCACTGGTGGTCCACAGCAGTAACGATCACTGGTGGTGCACAGCAGTAACGATCACTGGTGGTTCACAGCAGTAACGATCACTGGTGGTCCACAGCAGTAACGATCACTGGTGGTGCACAGCAGTAACGATCACTGGTGATCCACAGCAGTAACGATCACTGGTGGTGCACAGCAGTAACGATCACTGGTGGTGCACATCAGTAACGATCACTGGTGGTGCACAGCAGTAACGATCACTGGTGATCCACAGCAGTAACGATCACTGGTGGTGCACAGCAGTAACGATCACTGGTGGTCCACAGCAGTAACGATCACTGGTGGTGCACAGCAGTAACGATCACTGGTGGTGCACATCAGTAACGATCACTGGTGGTGCACAGCAGTAACGATCACTGGTGGTGCACATCAGTAACGATCACTGGTGGTCCACAGCAGTAACGATCACTGGTGGTCCACAGCAGTAACGATCACTGGTGGTCCACAGCAGTAACGATCACTGGTGGTGCACAGCAGTAACGATCACTGGTGGTTCACAGCAGTAACGATCACTGGTGGTCCACAGCAGTAACGATCACTGGTGGTGCACATCAGTAACGATCACTGGTGGTCCACAGCAGTAACGATCACTGGTGGTCCACAGCAGTAACGATCACTGGTGGTCCACAGCAGTAACGATCACTGGTGGTGCACAGCAGTAACGATCACTGGTGGTTCACAGCAGTAACGATCACTGGTGGTCCACAGCAGTAACGATCACTGGTGGTCCACAGCAGTAACGATCACTGGTGGTCCACAGCAGTAACGATCACTGGTGGTCCACAGCAGTAACGATCACTGGTGGTCCACAGCAGTAACGATCACTGGTGGTGCACAGCAGTAACGATCACTGGTGATCCACAGCAGTAACGATCACTGGTGGTGCACAGCAGTAACGATCACTGGTGGTCCACAGCAGTAACGATCACTGGTGGTGCACAGCAGTAACGATCACTGGTGGTGCACATCAGTAACGATCACTGGTGGTGCACAGCAGTAACGATCACTGGTGATCCACAGCAGTAACGATCACTGGTGGTGCACAGCAGTAACGATCACTGGTGGTCCACAGCAGTAACGATCACTGGTGGTGCACAGCAGTAACGATCACTGGTGGTCCACAGCAGTAACGATCACTGGTGGTCCACAGCAGTAACGATCACTGGTGGTCCACAGCAGTAACAATCACTGGTGGTGCACAGCAGTAACGATTACTGGTGGTGCACAGCAGTAACGATCACTGGTGGTGCACAGCAGTAACGATCACTGGTGGTGCACATCAGTAACGATCACTGGTGGTGCACAGCAGTAACGATCACTGGTGATCCACAGCAGTAACGATCACTGGTGGTGCACAGCAGTAACGATCACTGGTGGTCCACAGCAGTAACGATCACTGGTGGTGCACAGCAGTAACGATCACTGGTGGTGCACATCAGTAACGATCACTGGTGGTGCACAGCAGTAACGATCACTGGTGATCCACAGCAGTAACGATCACTGGTGGTGCACAGCAGTAACGATCACTGGTGGTCCACAGCAGTAACGATCACTGGTGGTCCACAGCAGTAACGATCACTGGTGGTCCACAGCAGTAACGATCACTGGTGGTCCACAGCAGTAACGATCACTGGTGGTCCACAGCAGTAACAATCACTGGTGGTGCACAGCAGTAACAATTACTGGTGGTGCACAGCAGTAACGATCACTGGTGGTGCACAGCAGTAACGATCACTGGTGGTGCACATCAGTTACGATCACTGGTGGTGCACAGCAGTAACGATCACTGGTTGTGCACATCAGTAACGATCACTGGTGGTGCACAGCAGTAACGATCACTGGTGATCCACAGCAGTAACGATCACTGGTGGTGCACAGCAGTAACGATCACTGGTGGTCCACAGCAGTAACGATCACTGGTGGTGCACAGCAGTAACGATCACTGGTGGTGCACAGCAGTAACGATCACTGGTGATCCACATCAGTAACGATCACTGGTGGTGCACAGCAGTAGCGATCACTGGTGGTGCACAGCAGTAACGATCACTAGTGATCCACAGCAGTAACGATCACTGGTGGTGCACAGCAGTAACGATCACTGGTGGTCCACAGCAGTAACGATCACTGGTGGTGCACAGCAGTAACGATCACTGGTGGTGCACAGCAGTAACGATCACTGGTGGTGCACAGCAGTAACGATCACTGGTGGTTCACAGCAGTAACGATCACTGGTGGTCCACAGCAGTAACGATCACTGGTGGTGCACAGCAGTAACGATCACTGGTGATCCACAGCAGTAACGATCACTGGTGGTGCACAGTAGTAACGATCACTGGTGGTGCACAGCAGTAACGATCACTGGTGATCCACAGCAGTAACGATCACTGGTGGTGCACAGCAGTAACGAGCACTGGTGGTCCACAGCAGTAACGATCACTGGTGGTGCACAGCAGTAACGATCACTGGTGGTGCACATCAGTAACGATCACTGGTGGTGCACAGCAGTAACGATCACTGGTGGTGCACATCAGTAACGATCACTGGTGGTTCACAGCAGTAACGATCACTGGTGGTCCACAGCAGTAACGATCACTGGTGGTCCACAGCAGTAACGATCACTGGTGGTGCACAGCAGTAACGATCACTGGTGGTTCACAGCAGTAACGATCACTGGTGGTCCACAGCAGTAACGATCACTGGTGGTGCACATCAGTAACGATCACTGGTGGTCCACAGCAGTAACGATCACTGGTGGTCCACAGCAGTAACGATCACTGGTGGTCCACAGCAGTAACGATCACTGGTGGTGCACAGCAGTAACGATCACTGGTGGTTCACAGCAGTAACGATCACTGGTGGTCCACAGCAGTAACGATCACTGGTGGTGCACAGCAGTAACGATCACTGGTGGTCCACAGCAGTAACGATCACTGGTGGTCCACAGCAGTAACGATCACTGGTGGTCCACAGCAGTAACGATCACTGGTGGTGCACAGCAGTAACGATCACTGGTGGTTCACAGCAGTAACGATCACTGGTGGTCCACAGCAGTAACGATCACTGGTGGTGCACAGCAGTAACGATCACTGGTGATCCACAGCAGTAACGATCACTGGTGGTGCACAGCAGTAACGATCACTGGTGGTGCACATCAGTAACGATCACTGGTGGTGCACAGCAGTAACGATCACTGGTGATCCACAGCAGTAACGATCACTGGTGGTGCACAGCAGTAACGATCACTGGTGGTCCACAGCAGTAACGATCACTGGTGGTGCACAGCAGTAACGATCACTGGTGGTGCACATCAGTAACGATCACTGGTGGTGCACAGCAGTAACGATCACTGGTGGTGCACATCAGTAACGATCACTGGTGGTCCACAGCAGTAACGATCACTGGTGGTCCACAGCAGTAACGATCACTGGTGGTCCACAGCAGTAACGATCACTGGTGGTGCACAGCAGTAACGATCACTGGTGGTTCACAGCAGTAACGATCACTGGTGGTCCACAGCAGTAACGATCACTGGTGGTGCACATCAGTAACGATCACTGGTGGTCCACAGCAGTAACGATCACTGGTGGTCCACAGCAGTAACGATCACTGGTGGTCCACAGCAGTAACGATCACTGGTGGTGCACAGCAGTAACGATCACTGGTGGTTCACAGCAGTAACGATCACTGGTGGTCCACAGCAGTAACGATCACTGGTGGTCCACAGCAGTAACGATCACTGGTGGTCCACAGCAGTAACGATCACTGGTGGTCCACAGCAGTAACGATCACTGGTGGTCCACAGCAGTAACGATCACTGGTGGTGCACAGCAGTAACGATCACTGGTGATCCACAGCAGTAACGATCACTGGTGGTGCACAGCAGTAACGATCACTGGTGGTCCACAGCAGTAACGATCACTGGTGGTGCACAGCAGTAACGATCACTGGTGGTGCACATCAGTAACGATCACTGGTGGTGCACAGCAGTAACGATCACTGGTGATCCACAGCAGTAACGATCACTGGTGGTGCACAGCAGTAACGATCACTGGTGGTCCACAGCAGTAACGATCACTGGTGGTGCACAGCAGTAACGATCACTGGTGGTCCACAGCAGTAACGATCACTGGTGGTCCACAGCAGTAACGATCACTGGTGGTCCACAGCAGTAACAATCACTGGTGGTGCACAGCAGTAACGATTACTGGTGGTGCACAGCAGTAACGATCACTGGTGGTGCACAGCAGTAACGATCACTGGTGGTGCACATCAGTAACGATCACTGGTGGTGCACAGCAGTAACGATCACTGGTGATCCACAGCAGTAACGATCACTGGTGGTGCACAGCAGTAACGATCACTGGTGGTCCACAGCAGTAACGATCACTGGTGGTGCACAGCAGTAACGATCACTGGTGGTGCACATCAGTAACGATCACTGGTGGTGCACAGCAGTAACGATCACTGGTGATCCACAGCAGTAACGATCACTGGTGGTGCACAGCAGTAACGATCACTGGTGGTCCACAGCAGTAACGATCACTGGTGGTCCACAGCAGTAACGATCACTGGTGGTCCACAGCAGTAACGATCACTGGTGGTCCACAGCAGTAACGATCACTGGTGGTCCACAGCAGTAACAATCACTGGTGGTGCACAGCAGTAACAATTACTGGTGGTGCACAGCAGTAACGATCACTGGTGGTGCACAGCAGTAACGATCACTGGTGGTGCACATCAGTTACGATCACTGGTGGTGCACAGCAGTAACGATCACTGGTTGTGCACATCAGTAACGATCACTGGTGGTGCACAGCAGTAACGATCACTGGTGATCCACAGCAGTAACGATCACTGGTGGTGCACAGCAGTAACGATCACTGGTGGTCCACAGCAGTAACGATCACTGGTGGTGCACAGCAGTAACGATCACTGGTGGTGCACAGCAGTAACGATCACTGGTGATCCACATCAGTAACGATCACTGGTGGTGCACAGCAGTAGCGATCACTGGTGGTGCACAGCAGTAACGATCACTAGTGATCCACAGCAGTAACGATCACTGGTGGTGCACAGCAGTAACGATCACTGGTGGTCCACAGCAGTAACGATCACTGGTGGTGCACAGCAGTAACGATCACTGGTGGTGCACAGCAGTAACGATCACTGGTGGTGCACATCAGTAACGATCACTGGTGGTGCACAGCAGTAACGATCACTGGTGATCCACAGCAGTAACAATCACTGGTGGTCCACAGCAGTAACGATCACTGGTGGTCCACAGCAGTAACGATCACTGGTGGTGCACAGCAGTAACGATCACTGGTGGTGCACATCAGTAACGATCACTGGTGGTGCACAGCAGTAACGATCACTGGTGATCCACAGCAGTAACGATCACTGGTGGTGCACAGCAGTAACGATCACTGGTGGTCCACAGCAGTAACGATCACTGGTGGTCCACAGCAGTAACGATCACTGGTGGTCCACAGCAGTAACGATCACTGGTGGTCCACAGCAGTAACGATCACTGGTGGTCCACAGCAGTAACGATCACTGGTGGTGCACAGCAGTAACGATCACTGGTGGTCCACAGCAGTAACGATCACTGGTGGTGCACAGCAGTAACGATCACTGGTGGTCCACAGCAGTAACGATCACTGGTGGTGCACAGCAGTAACGATCACTGGTGGTCCACAGCAGTAACGATCACTGGTGGTGCACAGCAGTAACGATCACTGGTGGTCCACAGCAGTAACGATCACTGGTGGTCCACAGCAGTAACGATCACTGGTGGTCCAAAGCAGTAACGATCACTGGTGGTCCACAGCAGTAACGATCACTGGTGGTGCACATCAGTAACGATCACTGGTGGTGCACAGCAGTAACGATCACTGGTGGTCCAAAGCAGTAACGATCACTGGTGGTCCACAGCAGTAACGATCACTGGTGGTGCACAGCAGTAACGATCACTGGTGGTCCACAGCAGTAACGATCACTGGTGGTCCACAGCAGTAACGATCATTGGTGGTCCACAGCAGCAAAGACAACTGGTGGTCCACAGCAGCAAAGACAACTGGTGGTCCACAGCAGCAAAGACAACTGATGGTCCACAGCAGCAAAGACATTTGGTGGTCCACAGCAGCAAAGACAACTGATGGTCCACATCAGCAAAGACAACTGGTGGTCCACAGCAGCAAAGACAATTGGTGGTTCACAGTATCAAAGACAACTGGTGGTCCACAGCAGCAAAGACAACTGATGGTCCACAGCAGCAAAGAGAACTGGTGGTCCACAGCAGCAAAGACAACTGGTGGTCCACAGCAGCAAAGACAACTGGTGGTCCACAGCAGCAAAGACAACTGGTGGTCCACAGCAGCAAAGACAACTGGTGGTCCACAGCAGCAAAGACAACTGGTGGTCCACAGCAGCAAAGACAATTGGTGGTCCACATCAGCAACGACTGGTGGCTCACAGCAGCAACGACCACTGGTAGGCCACAGCAGCACCGTCCAGTGGTGAACCACGACAGCAGTGACACTCTCAGCAGTCCTGGGTACATTGGTATGAAAGTGTGTGGCGGATATAGTTGATTTGTCTCATAATGTGACCCTAAAATGTTCCGATTTGTCACTATTTTTTTCAGACCTTGAACCTCATATGTGGGTCGCCAATAAAGCCATAACCACAAAGTCTCTAGTAACTCATAGAAAACTAAACATCTATGCATGAACAAGGTATAGTGCAGAGTGTGGCATAACTCTATAATGAAGTTAAATACGGTAGAAAGGATTCGAAGGCAAAAAGAACAATGATATAGAAGTTATCTCACGTAAATTAAAATCCCAGTTTCTTTAAGAAAAGTATCAAGCTGGTACTTACTCTGCCCAAAACCAATTGGAACAAGCCATTAAATTACATAAATTAACTTGGAAAGTTTAAAGCCAACCAGAAGAGACATTCTCTTGTTATCTGAGACCAGTAACGGAACACACACCAGGAGCTGCATTCTTAGGTTATCAGCATTGAAGGTTTGAAGCCAATCGGATGAGGCTTTCACAAATCGCATGAAAACCTCTATTATATTTTTCTTAATTTTGTCAACAAAAGTGCTAAACTGGCACCTACATCTCAAAATTATTCCAAATCTTTCTCTAGTTATGAAACATTAGCTTTTAGGGTTTGAAGCCAGTTAGAAGAGGCATTCTTCAGTTATTACACCGAAACTAATTTGTTTAATACACTTTACACATTACAGCTTGCATAACCCCAAAATTAATGGGAATCTTTCTTTGATACAAACACATCTGTGCTATAAGTGTGAAGCCGATAAGGAGATGCATTCTCTAGTTTTCGCACAGAATCCTTTACTTCCAAGTTTGTTAACTATGTCAGTAAATTGGAAAAGATGTGCCTACACAGCCGGAACCGAAAAAATATCAACCATTTTATAAGAAACATCAGATATCAGAGATTGATGTCGTTGACAAAAGGTTTTCTCAGATTATTTCACGGAAAACACTGGCACACTGTTTTAAAACAAAAATGGCAAATTGGCATTTACATACACTAGTAACTATCCTAATCCACTTTTATGTAGGTTGGGCCATTGCTGGAAGTTTGAAGACGATCAGAAGAGGCTTTCTCAAGTTATCGCGCTGAAACCAAAACCGAAAATGGTCTATATTAAGAGGGCATCTTTATCTAAAACAGATACAGTTCATTATCGTTGAAAATTTGAAGCCTATCGGACAAGGCGTTCTAAAGCTATAAATTAAAACCCTAAAAGGAAAAATAAATTTAGGCAATCATTTAAAGGCCTAAATAGATCGTCAAAGATTTGTTGCTTATAAATTCCCAGGTGGAAAGAGCAGGCATGAGTGACGTCCACTAGAGGGACGCTGATCAACCATCACTCGTCGGCTCTCTGTTTCCTCCACACGAAGCCTCCGTCAGCGCGATGTATTGTAACGTTTTCTATCTTTGAACAATAGGTTTTTTTTTTAATTTAGAGATAAAGTTAATTTAACATGCGTAGCATGTTAAATTAACTTTTCATTATTATTACTGCAGTGGTGTAAATTTCATTACTTCAAGATAAGCACTTTGTTATTGCTGCAGTGGTGTAAATTTATTACTACAGTGGCACAAACTTTTTTATTATTATTACAGTGGCGCAGACTTGATTATTATTACAGTGGCGCAGACTTTATTATTACCTCAGTGGCGCAGACTTTATTATTACCTCAGTAGCGCAGACTTTATTGTTACCTCAGTGGCGCAGACTTTATTATTACCTCAGTGGCGCAGACTTTATTATTACCTCAGTGGCGCAGACTTTATTATTACCTCAGTAGCGCAGACTTTATTGTTACCTCAGTGGCGCAGACTTTATTGTTACCTCAGTGGCGCAGACTTTATTGTTACCTCAGTGGCTCCAACATTAACGTTACTTCTGTGGCGTAAACTTCATTACGACTGAGTCTTCATTACCTCAGTCCAACTCGTCTTCATTACACATACGATATTTAGATTAATAGTTCGGTTGTGTTGGTAATTAAAAAATACGGCTTCCTGAGCGTCACTGTAATCCCGTGTTGACGCTATGAGTTTAATAAAAATTTAGCACATCTACAGTGTGCTTTCTCCTTTTATGCTGTATAATAGTTCATAGTGGGAACAAAAGCTAGCTCTCATTCCCTGCCATTATTCCATACAAAGTGGTTCGTACAGTGTTGAAATTTGTCAGCCTGAGCTGGAAGACTTTAGTAAGGCCAGTGAGGATATCGTCAAGTATTCCAGTGCCGGATCAGCCAGGCTGTGGTTCGTACGTTGAAGTACGTGCAGCCAGGCAGTAACAGCCTAATTGATCAGGCCCTGATCCACCGGGAGGCCTGGTCGTGGACCGGGCCGCTGGGAAGTTGATCCCCGGAATACCCTCCAGGTAGGGTTCATCAGCTAGGGCAACTTCAGCGCTGATGAACACAGGACAGGTGGTTGGGGCCGGAGAGCGGGAAGGCAGAGGCTTAATTATCCCCTTCTTAAAGCCTAGTGCTGGTTCACCAGTGGAGTTTTGATCAGATCTATACTTACTGAATATATTTTCACTTGTACAGGTGTACGGACATTCAACACTGTCTCCAGGGGCCCGACGTTTTATCACACAATCAAATGATGTGACAAATATTATATATATAATTATATTATTTTTAAAGGGGTGGGCTGGTAAGCCAGCTGAAGGACTCGGTCAGATGACCAAAGCTCCAAAGGCGGGTCATCATCTGACTACAACCCGCGTCAGGAAACACTTGTCCTGTTTCCTGACGAATCTTACTTAACCTAACTGGTGTGACTACTCCATGATTTTTGTTGTTGTTGTTGTTGTTTACATTAGTCTGTACGATGCCACAGCGTCCTTCCTCCAGTCTCTGTCTTCATAACTTAGCGTATGGCAGAGTTAAATTTCAGGAGCCACACGTGCGGCCATTCTTGTAATACATGAACTTTCCGACAACAGTGAATGCTGCTTCTTGCCGTCTCTGGTGTTACTTCACCAGGAGCGAAGAACGGTGTGGCTACTACTTGTCCATCCTTCTCTTAACTATCTGGACCAGAGCAGCAGCAGTAACAGACAGTACAGTCAACTTTGCTCGCTGGACAGCTTTGCTATGGTCAGATTTTATTGTTAAAATCTGGAGGTAAAATAGGAGATCCTCTATCCCCGCCTACCTCCGTCTTGCATCCTTCTACTCAACCCCTCCCTCCATCCCTTCCACCTCCTTTTCATAACTCCCTCCCTCCAATCCACAGTCTCACTATCCCTTCCTATCCGCCCACCTAACCCCCTCCATCTCCATTCCCTCATTTACTTCCATACTCAACATTTCCGTCTTCTTCAAAACCCCAGCTTCCTACCTCTTCCCTCGTTCTCTCACGGAGCCGTGAAAAACAGCTTTTCCTTCTTACATCTTTCCAAAATCTTTCTTTCCCATGTCCAGTACCTTTCTTTCCCATGTCCAGTAGCTTTCTTTCCCCATGTCAGCTAGCTTTCTTTCCCATGTTCAGTAGCTTTCCCATGTCTAGTAACTTTCTTTCCCATGTCCACTAGCTTTCTTTCCCATGTTCAGTAGCTTTCCCATGTCCAGTAGCTTTCTTTCCCATGTCCAGTAGCTTTCTTTCCCATGTCCAATAGCTTTCTTTTCCATGGTCAATAGCTTTCCCATGTCCAGTAGCTTTCTTTCAGGTCACCAAGAACTCAAGAGTCACTGCTGACATTAGTTGCTGGCACGTTCTCTATGAAAGTTTTTGCGCATTTTCTGTGAAGTTCCTTAAAGAACTCGTTTTCTGTGAAGCTGGTTTGAGCGTTTTCTGTGAAGTTCCTTATACTGTGCGTTTTCTATGTAGTTCCTTACAGAATGCGTTGTCGATGAAGCTCCTTATATAGCACGTTTTCTATGAAGTTCCTTATATAATGCATTTTCTATGAGGTTCCGTATGTAGTGCGTTCTCTGAAATTCATTACAGAACGCATTCCTCTATAAAACTTCATAGAAAGCGTTCTGAATGAAGTTCCTTATTGAGAGCTTTCTTTGCAAATTTCTTACTGGAAGCGTTTTCTATAAAGTTTCTTACAGAACGCGTCTTCAGTGAACATTCATCCAGAGAACTTTTTCTCTCTGGAGGTTCAGCTTGACGTAGGCGCATGACAGGGTCTTCAAACGCTATATTTAGCTTAATTATAGACCGGTGGCCTGGTGGCTAAAGCTCCCGCTTCACACACGGAGGCCCCGGGTTCGATTCCCGGCGGGTGGAAACATTTCGACACGTTTCCTTACACCTATTGTCCTGTTCACCTAGCAGCAAATAGGTACCTGGGTGTTAGTCGACTGGTGTGGGTCGCATCCTGGGGGACAAGATTAAGGACCCCAATGGAAATAAGTTAGACAGTCCTCGATGACGCACTGACTTTCTTGGGTTATCCTGGGTGGCTAACCCTCCGGGGTTAAAAATCCGAACGAAATCTTATCTCTTAGTAGCGGGGAAAATAACTGTTTATATACAGATGCTTTATTTCTTTTATGCAGTATACAGTAAATATAGTTTATATATAATAAAGTATTGCTAGGCAGACAACAAAGTCACTAGCCACTTACAGTGCACTTCGGTGCACTATAAGTGCGCTGTGAGGGTTGTTGACTAGTATTCACCTAGGTTGCACTTGCAGGGGGTTGTGTCTCAGCTCCTGGTCCCCACTTCATAACGGCATGCGACCGGTTTCACTAGTCATCGGTCTTTTGGGCTCTGTCGTGCCCGTCCTCGAGGCTGTGCACTAGCAAGGCTAATTGACTTTTTCATTATGTGGAAAAATGCGAAGCAAATGTTTGAAACTCTTACTAAATTGAGGAATTGAGAATCATATAAAACAAAGCTCACAGAGGTAAATAGTTATCGCTAAATTGTGAATGAAAAAATGTAAATTTATGGAAATACCTTGTTTTTGAAAGTAGCAAATCGTGGGAGGGTAGCGAAAACTGTTTCGAAAATAATTTTAGTGTTGATTAACTCAGTGTAAGCTAACAAAACCCTTACTGGACCTTAATTAACCTTATCGTTCAGAAAGAGCAAAATATGAATTGTAAATTTTATATATATATCTTAACCATTACAACTGGTTTGCTGGAAACGATTTTTTCAGGTATTGACAGATAGAACGATCAAATATTTTTCCTTGTGGGAGTTATTTGACTCTAATCCAAGTGATTCAGCTCTGAACGTTTGCTAAGAAACTGGGGTTTTCTCTCAGTGAAAAGCAATGGCGCTGTGGGTACAGTGAGAAAACATTGTATCAACATCCGTGGCTCCAATCTGCTCAATATCATATCAGAAGAAACCAAAAACACTGCTGGACAAGTGTAAACAATTGCAGGTGCCAGATCAACCAGGCTGTGATGGATATGTGGGCCAGCGGGCTTCCAGTAGTAACAGCCTGGTTGCCCAGGCAAGCACCAGACACGCCTGGCTCAAGCCCGAGCTCCGGGGGTACAAAATATCTCGAAACTCATCAAAAATATATCAAAGGCAATGTTACATGACAGAATGAATCTTAGTTTGAAATGATTTATTATTAATAATGATATATATCGAAGCTCATTAACTATAACGAATGTTTTCATAGGAAATTTGATATTCCTCATGGATTAGAAATGTAAATCCGGTTTCAGATTACCATAAATCCTCCTTAGGTTGCTAATTTTACTGGACAGAGCATCTGGATGCATATACTAACTGGTTTACCGCTTAAGTTAGGAAAGGTTAGTCAGGAAACAAGACAAGTGTTTCCTGACGCGGGTCTTAATCATATATATAACCCGCAGTTTTTGGTCATCTGACCGAGGTCTTTCGCTGGCTTACCGGTCCACCCCTTTAAAAATTATGGTTATAATTAGAAGCATTAGACACTATTGTGTACCTGTAATTTTGTTTACTTCTTGATCACGTCGACAGTAATGAAAGAAAATACCACTGTATACCATTTATAGTGTGATACCGCTGACAGTATAACTACGACCCCTCACATAAAAAATTATATGTGGACTAGGCTGACAGACAGCAGCCATCTTGGGAGGTACGACCTTCCTTTTACATTTTAGTGAAACTGAAATCTATTAACTGTTGTACTGTAGCAAAATTGTTCTTTCTGTCTCATGTACATGTAAGATGACAGATAAATGTCACAAACTTCTACGTACATTCAGTATGAACTATCCTAAGGAAAGTGCGTTGAATATTCTACCAGTAAGGCAGGACACTTGCTGATTATATTTGATAAACGCTAATATTTAGAAGAAATAAATGAAATAGGGTTGTGTGAATATGAGAGGATGTAGCACCCAGGTCGGAAAACAGTGACTATAAAAATGTAGATAGAGAGAAACGATGTATAAGAAACGAAGCTAAAAGAGGTGGGCGAGCTTAATTAGGAAAGAAATGGCTTGGGAAAAAAAAGGTGGAGTGTCATTGATTGGTTCCAATATGTGTTGTGCGCCTGGAGATCACACTGCAGAGGAGAGATTCTCAAAGGTATTAAGTGCATGTTTTCAAAAAATTCGAGAAACCTAAATGTTAAAGTGCAAGAGTGTTGTAGAGCGTCCAGTGTTGAAGTTTGTTTTTCAAGGTATACAGTACATGGACAAGCCTTTAATTAAACGGTGAAGGCAATTAAGGGTGTCCCGTAGAGCGGTTGGTAACGCACACTGGTCACATACTGCGGGTCAGTGGTTCGATCCCTTACACGGATGAAAACGTTAGGTATGTTTCCTTACACCTATTGCCCTTGTTCACCTAGCAGTAAGTACCAGCGTGTTAATCGACTGTTATGGGTCGCATCCTGGGGGAATGGGGGGCGGGTAGTATGCCTTAGATAGGGCTGGGCTTTAGAATGAGCTGAGGTGGGATAACAACTCTTAACCTGTAAAATTGATCTGTGTAAAGAAAACGGGATAAATAAGTATATGGCTTAGGACGAGGTAAACAAGGAGAGGAATTTACAGGACTTGGGAGACGAAAGCGTAGTGGATACGTCAGTAGATTCTGAACGAGTGATATTTGAGTAATTATGTAGTAGTGACTAGAACACAATAAGAAGTACAATAGAATACGAGGGGAATGATTTTGCTAAGTAAAACATATGTGAAGATGAAAGAAGACAGCAAGAGGTATAAAGAATTGTTTTAAGAAAAGTTAGAGTTAGAGAAAGTGACGAAGAGGATGATGTGATGTGACATCAACATGATATGCCATAGACGTGATATGACGTAGACGTGATGTGACGTAGAGGTGAGATTAACCACAAGTCTCTCGTTATAGAAATGAGGATGCAGGAAAATGAGTTAGTAAAAAAAGACGTGGTGACAAGGGTGATATAAAGAAAGCAGAGTCTGAAGACAAAAAAAAGGGTGAGGCAGTGAAAAAGACCAGCACAGTGAAAGTAGTTCGGTTAGTTATCAGGAAATTTTGCAAGAACAAAAATTTTAGCCTAATAAAAAAAGTCAAACCATTCTGGGAAGCAAATGTCAAAGTTACGAGTAAAACAGACGAGATATTGGGAGGAAAAAAAAGCAGAGTGAATATTTTGAAGACTTGTTCAACGTATATGATACAAGAGAAGCAGATTTCATGCATGGTACAGGAAGAAGTGGGATCTGTTTAGGAGCTGCGACACATGAATGTGTAGGAAGTGGTGGCTGAGGTAGCGAACAGGTTTAAAAGCGTAAATTATCAGGGATGGCTAGGATTAAGACTGAGATGCTGTGAGGATATAGTCTTAGAATACTTGGTGCGTGTAAATATTGACGCAGGGAAAACTAACCTAGGAACTAGCAGAAAACACGCAGATTGTTTTTGAATTTACTTTTGATATATCTTTGATGAGTTCCAAGAGTTTTTGTACTCTCGCGGAGCCCGGTCATGGGCTAGGCTCGTCTGGTGTTTGCCTGGTCATCCAGGCTGTTGATGCTTGTGGTGGCCTGTTGCCCCACACATCCATCACAGCCGGGCTGATCTGGCACCTGGTCAAAATACTAGTCCAGTTTCCTGGTGAAGATTTCTACACTTGTCCCAGAAGTATTTCTGATATATTCTAGTATTCCAACACGATGCTTTTCATAATGCTAAAGTCTTTCAGCTTGTGTTGGGACGGGGTGGAAAAGTCTTTCAGCTTGTGTTGGGACGGGGTGGAAAAGTCTTTCAGCTTGTGTTGGGACGGGGTGGAAAAGTCTTTCAGCTTGTGTTGGGACGGGGTGGAAAAGTCTTTCAGCTTGTGTTGGGACGGGGTGGAAAAGTCTTTCAGCTTGTGTTGGGACGGGGTGGAAAAGTCTTTCAGCTTGTGTTGGGACGGGGTGGAAAAGTCTTTCAGCTTGTGTTGGGACGGGGTGGAAAAGTCTTTCAGCTTGTGTTGGGACGGGGTGGAAAAGTCTTTCAGCTTGTGTTGGGACGGGGTGGAAAAGTCTTTCAGCTTGTGTTGGGACGGGGTGGAAAAGTCTTTCAGCTTGTGTTGGGACGGGGTGGAAAAGTCTTTCAGCTTGTGTTGGGACGGGGTGGAAAACTCTTTCAGCTTGTGTTGGGACGGGGTGGAAAAGTCTTTCAGCTTGTGTTGGGACGGGGTGGAAAAGTCTTTCAGCTTGTGTTGGGACGGGGTGGAAAAGTCTTTCAGCTTGTGTTGGGACGGGGTGGAAAAGTCTTTCAGCTTGTGTTGGGACGGGGTGGAAAAGTCTTTCAGCTTGTGTTGGGACGGGGTGGAAAAGTCTTTCAGCTTGTGTTGGGACGGGGTGGAAAAGTCTTTCAGCTTGTGTTGGGACGGGGTGGAAAAGTCTTTCAGCTTGTGTTGGGACGGGGTGGAAAAGTCTTTCAGCTTGTGTTGGGACGGGGTGGAAAAGTCTTTCAGCTTGTGTTGGGACGGGGTGGAAAAGTCTTTCAGCTTGTGTTGGGACGGGGTGGAAAAGTCTTTCAGCTTGTGTTGGGACGGGGTGGAAAAGTCTTTCAGCTTGTGTTGGGACGGGGTGGAAAAGTCTTTCAGCTTGTGTTGGGACGGGGTGGAAAAGTCTTTCAGCTTGTGTTGGGACGGGGTGGAAAAGTCTTTCAGCTTGTGTTGGGACGGGGTGGAAAACTCTTTCAGCTTGTGTTGGGACGGGGTGGAAAAGTCTTTCAGCTTGTGTTGGGACGGGGTGGAAAAGTCTTTCAGCTTGTGTTGGGACGGGGTGGAAAAGTCTTTCAGCTTGTGTTGGGACGGGGTGGAAAAGTCTTTCAGCTTGTGTTGGGACGGGGTGGAAAAGTCTTTCAGCTTGTGTTGGGACGGGGTGGAAAAGTCTTTCAGCTTGTGTTGGGACGGGGTGGAAAAGTCTTTCAGCTTGTGTTGGGACGGGGTGGAAAAGTCTTTCAGCTTGTGTTGGGACGGGGTGGAAAAGTCTTTCAGCTTGTGTTGGGACGGGGTGGAAAAGTCTTTCAGCTTGTGTTGGGACGGGGTGGAAAAGGGAGTAAGTGCGTGCAAGAATGATAAGAGAATGATTATGTTAAGTATAACATAAATATGTGTCCGAACTGTTAAATTAACATTAACACGCAAGTGTAAAGAGAAATACAGGGCATATAGGAAAGAAAATTAGTGCGTGAATCAAGTATTTATATTAATACATTAAAGCGAGTAGCACTTAGATAAGGGTCAGGAGCACTTCGTTGCATTAATGAATTTGGAAAAGGTTTGCGTTGGATATGTATGTATTAGATGTTATTAAAACTTATGAAGCTCTTTCCTAGGGAAGTGAGGCTCAGGTTAGAGTATGCAGAAAACAGAGGGAGCATCTTGTAGAAAAAATGGCCATTAGACAGAGGTGTGTGATATCACCACAGTTATTTAACTGAATTTTAACTTTAAGGTGCAGATGTGAATGACTGAATGTTCAGTACACAAGATTTTGTACGTGGGTTGTTTGCACTGGAGAATACTGGGTGCTAGACACAGTATTCTTCATGTGGGTAGATTTATGCTACCGTATTGGAGCAGGATTAAGAGATGTCCCAGGTGCTAGTTTGCTAATGACGCAGTATTAGTAAAAGTTTCTGAAGAGAAGTTCAAGAAGTTCATGAAGGAGTTTGAGATGGTGTATAAATGAAGGAAATTGAGACAGAACATAGAAAAGAACACGATGATGGGTGTAACGTGTTGATAATAACAAAGTGTATACTTGTCAGTAGATGTGTCGATAGATTGGACTATGAAAGATGATGCAAGTCACAAAACGGATAAAAATATGGAGTTAGCTGAAAGACTGAGGAATCTGTAGAAAGAAGTTAATCACTGAATGTAAAAAACGGGAATGTATCACAAGGTAGTGGTGGCAACACTCTTGCATAGGTACGAAGCTTGGTCTTTGTATATCATAGCAATGGTGAAACTGGAGGTAGTAAAAATGTAACAAATGAGATCAGTGAGTTGTTTAAATATTATTCAGAGAATGAAGAGTAAAGAAATTCGAAGATGGAGTGAATGATATTATTCCAAGAGTATACACACTGTTGATGAGATGATTGTAATATTTAAAAGGATGAAGCGAGATTGAGCATGAATGTTTACAAATCTGAGGTGGATAGATGGAGAGGTATAAGGCGACCAAGGGAGGGTTGAGACGAGGCTTTGACACGAAGAGGCTTGAGCATTCAGCAAAATATATATATATATATATATATATATATATATATATATTATATATATATATATATATATATATATATATATATATATATATATATATATATATATAGCTCTACTCCTTTCTTGTTATAATCAGCACATCAGGAGCTTGCAACGTTGCAGAATAGAGCAGGATATCCTTGAATATCAGTTCATTTGACTGGCTCTTGCTCTCTCTCCATATATATATATATATATATATATATATATATATATATATATATATATATATGATTGCAATTTGTAATTTACCATAAAATTTCACGATAGGGTTTTATCATAACCCAAATTAATAGGTGAATGAAATAGGTGAATTGAAACATAAATATATTTTGCCAATCATGAATATAACACAACAACTCTGATTGACTAGAACAGTCAAATATATAAAAATATAGCTAACATCATTTAAATAACGTGTTCTTTAGAGACCTAAATGCATCATTGAAGTATCAAGTATCCTCGGGACACTGACGCTGCGGATGCCCAGTTCTCTATGGGACGCCGTAAGCTGTCGAAGGTGCGGCGACAACGCCACCAACACCACCAACACCACCAACACCACCAACACCAACACCGCCGTCTAGGAAGATGCTGTCGCTTCCTGATTTTAAGCCAGCACCTACGCCTCCTATTCCAGTGAGGCCAAGTCCACCGCCAATTCCACTGCCCAGTCCACTGCCCAATCCAACGCCCAGTCCACCGCCCAATCCACCGCCCAATCCACCGCCCAATCCACCGCCCAATCCAACTTCGCCTACAATAGTACCGCCATGGCCAATGCCACCTCCTAAGCCACTGACCAGGCCACCACCGATTCCAACATCACCTACAATGCCAACATCGCCTCCAATGCCGCCGGCAAGGACATCATCGTCGCCAACAAGACCAACACCACCACCAACGCCGATTCCGTCACCAACAATCTCGCCACCAGCATGAACTGCGGAATTGAGAGCAGTCTCCAGGTCGATGCCACCAGGAAGAACAGGGTTCTTGCCATCGTCGTAGTTGACGAAATACACTTGAGGGTTCCTTGGAGGCAGTCCAGGCACCTGGATGACCTTCTGGTCGTGATGAATTTGTTTGTTGAGCACATACACAATGTTGTCCTGTCTTGGTGGTGGGACGATGATAGGGTCAGGCTGCTTAACTGGTTCAGGAGCACGGATGAAGAGCACATTTGTGTCTACTTTTGGGGGTGGGATGATTGGTGGAGGGCCGTAGACTGGTGGGAGCTCAGGAGCGGCATACACGTACACGTGGCGAGTGACTTTAGGGTAGTCGCAGGTACCGTCGATCTTCAAAACCTTGCCATCCTTGCAGCCTTCCACTAGTATATCTCCTCCGATAAAATTGGGGCCTTCGAAACCCAAACCTCCGCCCAGTCCAATATCATCGACAATGCCGCCACCTAGGCCACCACTTAGGCCAACACCTACTCCAACACCTAGACCACCGCCAACACCTAGGCCACCACCTAGGCCACCGCCATGGCCAACACCTATGCCACCGCCAAGGCCAACACCTAGGCCACCACCATGGCCAACACCTAGGCCGCCACCATGGCCAACACCTAGGCCGCCACCTAAGCCACCACCATGGCCAACACCTAGACCAATGCCATGGCCAACACCTAGGCCGCCACCTAGGCCACCACCATGGCCAACACCTAGACCAATGCCATGGCCGCCACCTAGGCCACCACCCAGGCCACCGCCACCACCTAGGCTATAACCTAGGCCACCGCCAATGCCAACATCACCGGCACTTGCGCCCGCAGCTAACGCGATGACCAAAACCTGCAGCAATAAGAACATAGTTTAGTAACTAGTACATGACCGTACTGAGAAATAAACCTGATGGTGTGATTAAAAACATCTCTTAAGCATTACGAGCAAATTACTATACAAGCTTAAAATATTATTACACTGCGCTATTATACACAAGTAGAGAGGGACAGACTCTTAAATAACACAACAAACAAAAGAGCGTCACTACTCACATGTACCGGGAAAGAAGGGGATACAAAAAGATACTAGAATACACATACACACAGATAAGTGTATACTGAGATGATTATGAATACACATTATACACCCAGGCAATCATCACACAGAAAAAAACATTACGAACATTCACTAGACCATACAAATATTACTATTATTTAACCATAAACCTTTACTAGGGCAATTATATTTACATGCTAGTAAATAAACATGCTAGTGAAAAAAGACATTCGCTAGGACATAAACGTGAACCAGAATAATCATAAACATTCACTAAGACACCTTTACACATTTATTAGGACAGACATTCACAAGGTCACAGCTATAAATACGCCAAAGCATTCCTTCAAATATGTAACAGAATGTTAATTATTAGCACATAAATAAGCATACATAAGAAATTTAAGGAAGATAAATGCATCATTGTGTCCGAAATACGTAGTCTATCCCTTGTCTGATTTTCTGGCAGTGTGACGTTCACCTCCTTATAAATGTTCGAATGTACACACACGGTGTAACACAAGTGTTCAGAGATGTTTATCTACCCAGAGGGTGTTCCAGGGGAGTCAACAACCCAACGGCCCGGTCCATGACCAGCGGTCGTAGCCTAAACTACTACTACGAAGTTGTGACGTTGACAACTGTCAAACGTCTAGACATCTATAACGTAAATTACCGCCACAGAGTTGGGTTAGACAAAAAGACCTGACCAGGAGTATAATACGTGTATAATATAGGTATATTGTGTACCTGTTGTTTTTTGTGCCATCTTTCCTACGGGTAGTTAGGTTAGGTAAAAATTCATCAGAAAACAGGACAAGTAGGGGCTCCTGACCTGGGTGTTAGTCATAAGTCAAATGATGATCCGCCACTGGAGCTTTTGGTCATCTGACCAAAGCCTTTGTCAGGCTTACCGGTTCAGCGGAAGGGCTTGGTCAGATTACCAGAAGTTTCAGGGCGGTTAATCTGCCTCCATCTAGGAACCTGACAACTGCTGAGTTGGCGTGAAAACCAAACTGGTTTTCATATGTCAAACAAACACAATGTCTATCTTGTCTTGCCCGACAAGGAAGCTTACACGAATAAAAAAGGTACTAGTTACTGTGAAGTGATTAGCAAATAGTATCCATGAGAATTTACTCGTGGCAATGTATTACAAGTGATATGTAGAAAGGAGAGATGTGCTTGATGATACGCTGGGAGAAATGAGATTATTTTTGCATTCAGATTAGAAAGTAAGAGTATCCCTCTATGGGTCTTTAAATGGTTTCCTAGTATGGTCTTGACTTACGGACAGTTGCGGAATTCAAGAGTGGTAGAGTAAGAGAGCGTAACCTACAAGTATCACTCAGTTGGTCATCTAGTGCAACACCGTCTTAAACATCCACTTCAATTAAGATTTCAAACTGAAAACTGCACTTGAATATTTTCTGATACGAATAACTTAAGTGTATTGAACACTTGTCAGTGTTCAATAATAATCCACAGGGAGACAGAAACACGGAAGATTGACTGATCTGTATATTTCGACCCTCCCCCTTTTGGAATTCCTCAAGGCGGGTCAAAATGTACAGATCAATCAATCTTCCGTGTTTCTGTCTCCATGTGGGTTATTACTGAGCATATTCTAACATACTGAGCAAACACTGCGATATGATACGTCACTGAGTAGCGCTGACTGACATACACCGCCATGCAGCCCAGTGTAGGCTTGAATTTAACACATACATTTGAACGGACACTCGAGTACAGTCAGCGATATGCCCTGAACTCCACTTTATGATGCACTTGTGCATGGTTTTCGTAAGCATTTGGAGGCGCACTTGACCATGCAGGCATATCCTAAGTTGAGTAAGTATTGCAACACCTTTGATTGTTCACAGAGAAGTACCATCATCTTTTTCCCAATTTTATCCTAGGATATGTAGATGAGGGACATGCGACATAGCCAGGAATAGCGGGGCATGCAGTATAAGATATGTTGGGACATGCAACATATTAAGATATGGTAGGCGTGAAACATAGAAGGTATGATGGGACATCCAACATATCAAGATACATACAATGGGCACACAACATTTCAAGGTATAATGGGACATGTCACAGCATGATGGGACATGCAACATATCATGGTATGATGGGGCATGTCCATCATACCTTGATATGTTGCATGTCCCATTATACCTTGAAATGTTGTGTGCCCATTGTATGATGGGCCATGCAACATATCAAGGTATGGTGGACATGCAACATGTCACAGCATGATGGTACATGCAACATATCAAGGTATGATGGATATGCATCATGTCACAGCACGATGGGCCATGCAACATATCAAGGTATGATGGGCCATGCAACATATCAAGGTATGATGGGCCATGCAACATATCAAGGTATGATGGACATGCAACATGTCACAGCATGATGGGACATGCAACATATCAAGTTATGATGGGTCATGCAACATATCAAGGTATGATGGGCTATGCAACATATTTAAGTATGATGGACATGCAACATATCAAGGTATGATGGGCCATACAAAATATTAAGGTATGAATGACATGCAATACATAAAGGTATGATGGGACACAAAACATATCAAGGTATAATGGGACATACAACATATCAAGGTATGATGGGACATGCAACCTATCAGGATATGTATGATGGACATGCAGCATATCAAGATATGATGTGCCATGGAACCTAAGGTATGGATGGGTATGCAACATTGCATGGCATTGTGGAACATGCAACATATCAAGATATGGCTGGACATGTCGCATATCAAAGTATGATGGCCATTGCATCTTAACATGGCATGGTGGCACACGTTGATTGGCTTGCAACATATCATGGTACGGATGGATATGCAACATATAATGAGATATTAAACATGGTGGGACGTGCAAAAATATGGTGAGACATGCTACATATCAAGGCAAGGTGAGGCTGTGCAACATATCCTGATGCGACGTGCAATATATAATCATTATGTATTATACACCTAACATGCTATGTAACTTAAGTATACTGTGACAAAGGACATAACACACCAGACGTACACTGAGCATGCAGTGGAATATATTGGTAATGAGGCAGGACAAACCATTGACAGTGTTTACATTGGCCTAGGGACACATGTGATAACAAGTTTGGGTTAGTAAATGGTTAGGTTGCCGTCTTAAAGGACCTAATGAAGCCTTACTTTGACACAACGACGCATATACGACACAAAAGAAGACCTTGATAACACAGAATGTTTACACCGCGAGGACAGCATCTCTCAATGTTTATATACTATTAATTTAAGGCAGGATACACACACTGTAAGGCATATATCTCTTGATGGTGCACAGGTGACATGCATCATTAATTACCCTCGTGTAGCGATAGCTATAAGCTCCATTAATCAGGCAACTTACTCTTATTTTAGGGGTTAAAGTACTATGCATGACGTTAATGGCCAGGTGAATTTTAGTCTTAATCATCCACTTGCAATCGATAGGTGATGAATCTGTTAAACTCAATAACTAACACACACACACACACACACACACACACACACACACACACACACACACACACACACACACGACATGCGTGATATAGGACCGGCACTAAATATGTACATTAACAAGGGTTTCCTTATTAGGGGGAATGGAGACAATAATGAACACTGCTCAGGCTATACTCACAGTAGCCTATATTACTTCCTAGGGGGTAAAAAAAAATTACACGAGTATAACACTGAAATATATAGTAAGGAATACAATATGCATGCAGTGTTAAGAAAATCGAAGACTGTAACTGATTCATGAATTAAGGTAGTTGGAAACACAGTGGGTGATGTAACCAGTCATACAGAGAAAAATGGATGCCCAGATGAGAAAGTAGACTGGGCGTGCCCACACGTGTTTTCCTTATTCTTATATCGGAAAGTAATGTCATTATCTGCAACACACACACACACACAAATATGCATAGGCTATCCAGAAATTATTTAGAATGTAAATTGCTGAAAATAAATATTGGATAGCATTGGGTTACATATAAATTAATCAAAAAAATATATATTTCAAGGTGATTTAAATGAACCACAGAGTTTAATTTGTCTGGAGGCCATGGAACCTCTGACACTCACTCCTCCGAGGTGGTAGTGAAAGTTGGCCGCCATGCCCAGTCATTACCATTTTTTATTTACCTTTTTCTTGATTTTGCTCGCATTGTCTCAGTGCTACAGTTGAATCTGAGTTTTTCTGCCCGTCTTTAAAATTCGTTTTACTCACATTTCCTGTTTTAGTGTTTCTGCATTTTTATATGAGGGATTTGCCTATATTATTATATCATTGAGTTACAAATCAGTATCTGAATTTGGATTTTCTTACCACAGCTGCCTCATAATCGTCTCCCAGTGACTGAACTATTGAGTGGCCGCTAGCGCGTGTTGTTTAATCTCTTCCCCTTTTTTTTGCAGCTCAGAAAGCAGCAACTTCTAAGAAAATTCTACTATAGAAACTTCCCAGTAAGTGTTGTAGAGAGTATTATACCTTTAAATAAGTCTACTTTAACGTATTTGGAAGATTATGTCTCTTGATTAATATGCAATGCGAGAAGCAGTGTATGTACATAGAGGGTATATATATATATATCAGTATAAATACACTAAGAGTTTGCATTAATCCCTATACAAGGGATTAAAAACATCCAAGAGTAGCAGGTGGCATACAGCCTTAATGACCTCTGTGTAGTCGGTTGGCTTTAAACCTAATAAACCGAATAACCCACTTTGACTAGTGCAGCTGTAATGGTCCCAGGAAGCTCATTAAGGAAGATTTTTTCCGGAAGGTAGTTTGTTAGGTTTAAGATATCTCACCTGCACGAGGGTCATTAAGACTACGTTTCGCTCACATCAAGAATAATTTTTTCCCTCAAATGGGTATGAAGATAAACTCTCAGAGCATATACACTGATATACACCCCTTGGTGTATATACACTGATATACACCCCTCGGTGTATATACACTGATATACACCCCTCGGTGTATATACACTGATATACACCCCTCGGTGTATATACACTGATATACACTCCTCGATGTATATACCCTCAAACTTGGAAATTGGCTACTTTATTAGGTTTAAAGCCATTCGATTTGCAATATGTTACCAGTACACCGCCAAGGAAACTTTAATCCTTAAAATAAAGATGAAAACAAACTCCCGGTATATTTACGTTAATATATGTACATCTCTAGATGAATATACCCTGTGACCCGGAAGTGTCAGCTACAGTAATGGCTCGTATTCCCAGATAATCTACACACGACAATCCTAGCATTTTACGTTTTAAGTTGCGAAAAGCTATCCAAACGGTGACTAGCAATCTCCATACATGACTTGAGGTACTAGTATTTCGGACAACTTCTTGACTGCTGTACAAATGTATTATGAAGAACTAGGTGGTGTTGTCAGGGCAGTGCGAGGCGAACACTGACACCGTCTTCTATGATACTAAAAAACTGAACATTCCACCTTCTCGTCCTCAGGGTTGATCATGAAGCATTTGAGAGTTGACAGCACTTTTCCATAAAGTGCATGTGGCTAAAATTGCTAAGTCGTTGTTCGCCAAACGTGGATTTTTTTTATTTTCAATTCCGATGTAAAACCTTGAAAATCCTTTTTCCCCAAAATTAGAATAATTGGGATTAGAATCCGGCGGCCATAATTAGTGGCAGTGTAATAATTAAATAAAAAAAAAACTATGAGACCTGAAATTAATTCCCCATAATACCAGGATAATGTTTACGGGTACAGCCTGATGTGATACGAAGCCCGAGAAGAAAAAACTAGGACGACGGCTGCTGTCCTTCCAAGTGTATTGAAACATTTTCGATAAATCTGCGCACAATTTTCAAATGCTACAAAAGCCGGGGTGAAGTCGTATGATGAACTGTAGAATATATGATTAACACTATTAGAAACACTTGAGGAACCGCCACTCACCAAGAACTGCATGGTGGGTTATGATGGTAGTGGAAGTAACAGCCACGCCTTATATACCTCACACTCTCTACTAACTGGTTCAGACCTCCAACCCCATGGACGCTCTCCCCGCCCCCCCTAACCAGAACACAGGTTTCTACACTGCTCGGGGAAACTGGACTCGAGCTTGACCCAGAGGCTGTATTACTCAATAGGCTGCAAGTCCAGCCTAGGTCACATTAAACCTAACTGAATAAACGGCGTCGCATGACCAGCCGGTTCGAGTCATTATCACCCAGTGACCTCTATATAAAGATGTAGTTAGTCAGGAATAAGGTCACAGCATCTGAAATGGCTACGATAGGTAATTTTATTTTTATTAAATATCCGCAAGATTTGAGGGACTATTATAGCTTGAGATTATTATTGATTATATTGTCCTGGGTCATGTTGGTCTTGTTGATAGCTGTTATCAGTTGCTTATATTACTGAATTACAATAATATTCAATTTACAGATATTCCCTTCAAGGAATCAAAGGCCCTTCAAGTGAAGGGCCTTTGATCCGGGGTATTGGATCTACACTCCACATGGATCAAACATGATTGCCTCAACTAACCAATCGCTGTATGACACCTAATAGTTTAGTATTTTCCCCAAACGTATGTATAGCAATAATACTGAAAATAAATTATAAAAAATAAATCAGTTACCCTTATATCATTTCGATATTTTAATACTTAAGCAAGAATTTCCTCTAATATACAAGTTTTTAAACGGGTGGACCAGTAAGCCAGCGGAAGGCCTCGGTCAGATGACCAAAAGCTCCAACTGCGGGTTATCATCTGACTAAAGACCCGCGTCAGGAAACACTTGTCCTGTTTCCTGACGAACCTTAAAGAACCATTAATATATAATTATAAAAACGGAAATATTTCAAAAGGAAAAGAATGGTAAATAATATACTATTAGATATTTATATAATCGCTTTATAGTGACCTTTATCAGCCTGAATGGATCAGATTACCAGGTCCAGTGTCAACAGATCATTCTCAATGTTACGTATAAATAGTAGTGTATTTTCCCCTCAATGAGTACAAACTGAGAGGAAAAGTGTGCATACACTTAGTGAGTGGCCACTTTATTAGGTACACCTGTACACTTGTTTGTTAATACAAGTATCTAAACAGACAATCATGAACCTGTTGACCATGCAGACATGGTCAAGAAGTTCAGTTGTTGTTCAGACCAAATATCAGAGTGGGAAAGAAATGTGATCTGAGTGATTTTGACGGTGTGAATGATTGTTGGTGCCAGACGGAGTGGTTTAAATATCTCAGAAACTACTGATCTGGGATTTTTACGCTTAACAGTCTCTAGAGTTTACAGAGAATTGTATGAAAAACACAAAACATGCAGTGGGCGAAAACGCTTTATTAATGAAAGAGAAGTGAATGGCGAGCTGGTTCGAGCTGACAGGAAGACGACAGTGATTCAAGTAACCATGCGTAACAACAGCGGTATACAGAACAAATTTGAACGCACAGCACATCAAACCTTGAAGTGGATGGGTGACAGCAGCAGACCACATCGGATTCCATTCTTGTCAACTAAGAACAGGAAGCTGAGCCTACAATGGGCACAGGCTCTCCAAAATGGACAGTTGAAGATTATGAAAATGTCGCCTTGTCTGACGAATTGCAATTTTTGCTTCGACATGCACTTAGTAGGGTCGGAATTTGCGTAATCCTACGGGATGCCTTAGAACGAGCATTAGCAGCCGACACTGAATATATATATATATATATATATATATATATATATATATATATATATATATATATATATATATATATATATATATATATATACATATATATATACATATATATATATATATATATATATATATATATATATATATATATATATATACATACATATATATATATATATATATATATATATATATATATATATATATATATATATATATATATATAATTTTTTTTAAATATAGGGAGGTACCACCTTTAGAAACTTCACTGGTACATGAAAGTGGCCGCCCTGGTGGTGTCGATGACTATGAAACCCAGTTCTTTAAGGAAACTTGTGGCGTTTTTCCCCCATGATTCCAAGGTCTCTGATCCCACTGGGACAAATTGATACTATTGGCCTCTGTCTCTATACTTGCAAATTTTGTACTCCTCCCTGTGATCAGCAGCTGCTCTCTATCTTCCGACACTGTGATGGATGTGTCAGCCAGCGTCGACATACAAGTATAGTGCCATGCTAAGAGTTTGCCATTCGTCCAAGGATAGATGGTGATCCCGTCAAGGCAGATTGCTTGGTTGTGAGTATTGTTGGCTGCTAGTGATCGGGGCTCTCTCTCGGCTGGGCATCCAGCTATAGCAATGCTTCTCTTTATGATGTCGTTGAATTCATTGTATCTTGCATACCAGCCCTTAGTTTTGGAGCAGTTAAGACTATGTAAACTATATTGGTCGGCTTGCCCATCGCCGCAAATACACCTATATTCCGTGTGAATTGGGACAACAAGGCGGAGACCCACTGTAATTCGGAGGGTCTTAGGGTCGAGGCGCGTTCAAATTGCCGAAATGGGAACTGTTTGGAGGAAGTCCCCAGACTGAGATGCACTCACAGCTTATAGACAGGCAATCTCCCTCTCTGATGCTACAGCCCTAAGAATGTTGGCAAGCACCTTTTCAGCGATGGAGCCATCTCAAATTGACTGTCGGCCAGTGCTGCACTAGGTTTTGGTGCTGGGGTAGCAAGATTCTCCCATTCAGTGATGGCACTGATAGTGATAGCTAGGGTCCTGTATTCCTGTTGAGTCACTGAGGATGTCCGGAAGAATTTGTTTTGTTAACTTGTTTGATGTTATGGGAGAGGATAGGAAAGCAGGTAGGGGAATCTGGGAGAATTTGCATACTCCCAGCCCCCCAAGCCTGATTGAAAGTGAGGCTTGCAACCACTGTCCATCTTCAAGGAAAAGATTCAATACACTTTCTAGCGTAGTCTTAAGGAGGGAGTCATATTCCGTGAGTTTCGGACTGCTGAAAGCATCTCAAGAAATAGGTAAGTTTTGGGATGGACAGGCACCTGGTGAATAGGTAGAAGGCATCATGTGTATCAGCGTTTTCCATCCTGCCTTCCATCGTCCTGTGGTCTGAGATTTTCTTTTCTAGGATCTGATCAGTGGCATTGGGCCCAAGAGGAGCACCAAGGAGAGTGCTGTTGGCTGGATCAATGGCTCGAGCTACTGGTAAAACAGCACTAATATTCTGGATCATCTGTCGATTGGTAGAAACTGTTTAGCATTTATATATATATATATATATATATATATATATATATATATATATATATATATATATATATATATATATATATATATATATATATATATATATATATTTTCATATAGTCGGACTTGAGTCCTGGAAATGGGAAGTACAATGCCTGCACTTTAAAGGAGGGGTTTGGGATATTGGCAGTTTGGAGAGATATGTTGTGTATCTTTATATGTGTATGCTTCTAGACTGTTGTATTCTGAGCACCTCTGCAAAAACAGTGATAATGTGCGAGTGTGGTGAAAGTGTTGAATGATGATGAAAGTATTTTCTTTTTGGGGATTTTCTTTCTTTTTTGGGTCACCCTGCCTCGGTGGGAGACGGCCGACTTGTTGAAAAAAAAAAAAAATATATATATATATATATATATATATATATATATATATATATATATATATATATATATATATATGTTGGTTTAGAAAGACACGTAAGCAAACACTATAACATATTTATTAGAAAACGTTTCGGTCCTGGGACCTTGATCAAGGTCCAAGGACCGAAACGTTTTCTAATAAATATGTTATAGTGTTTGCTTACGTGTCTTTCTAAACCAACTTGTCGGTATTTATTACCAAGGTTTATACCATATATATATATATATATATATATATATATATATATATATATATATATATATATATATATATATATATATATATATATAGATACATATATATGCTCACAGAGGTACTACGGTACTACGAGACAAAAAAGTAATAAACAATAAAGTAAATTATATCGAAAATGTGACTGAATAATGTAAGTAAGCAATTATTTAGCGATGTTCAATGCATCAGAGAAGTTCAGGGCAGCAGTAGAGTAGTAGATGTTCAGTGTAGCTACAGTTACTACAGGATCTCAGGCGAGCTACCCTGGTTTTATTTATTCGGCATTAAGAGTTAATTTATACCGGTTACAGTTTAAAGCTTCCTAATAATAATAATGATAATAATAATAATAATAATAATAATAATAATAATAATAATAATAATAATTATAATAATAATAATAATAATAATAATAATAATAATAATAATAATAATAATAATTATAATAATAATAATAATAATAATAATAATAATAATAATAATAATAATAAGAGCAACAACAACAAGGATATGGAGGATGGATAAAGATGTCCGACCGTCGAACTGCGACACTGACTTGGTCGACAAGACCACACTAAGTCTGGCTCAACATACCACACAACTGAATTTAGTTACCAAGACCACACCAGACTTGGTCCTTAATACTAGGGCAGTACTGATCACCAAGACTACACTAGACCTGGTCTCTAAGACTGCACCAGCAGTTACGCTTAAGACCACAATAGGTGATCTGTAAGATTCATATGATGCTACAGCTGAAATAAACAGCACTCAGTGGTAGTTACTGGTTGTTAAAGACACTTGTCGATAGACACTTGGCCTTTTGAGAGTGGTGTGTGTGTGTGTGTGTGTGTGTGTGTGTGTGTGGAGATACTAACGTGTTTTGCGTGTTTGTATGTGTGTATGTTTGACCAGACTTTAATATCTTTCATCACCCATATATTCTCATAGTAATAGGTCTAAGTATTGTTGCAATGGGCTGTCTACATTGTCACACTAGCACGATGACAGTATTTTCCGTTTCGAAAAACGCCAAGTGGGCTCTTTTTCTTCCTTACTAAAACAAATTTTTGATTAAGGCTATATATAGCATATTGCAAGTTAGTGTGTAATTTTTAACTCCAAGCTAACACTTACGGTTGATAGAGACTGCAAGGCCATAATTAACCTTCATGATGACACAGGCACCTTGAGATGATGAATGTACAGTGAAAAATATATATATATATATATATATATATATATATATATATATATATATATATATATATATATATATATATATATATATATATATATATATATATATATATATATATATATATATATATATATATATATATATATATATATATATATATATATATATATATATATATATATATATATATATATATATATATATATATATACTCCCTTTCTCGGGAGTTTCTCAGACTAATGTCTGCCATGGTAGGCGATACAAGTACCTCCATATCGTTGGGATCAACTGTCCCCAAGCCTAGCCATATTCCTCGCCCTCACGGGGCTGGTAGGGAGAAGCTAGGCGTCCCTGGTCAGCCATCCCCGCCCCAAGGGGACTAATGGGAATGACTGTCTTGTGAGCAGCAAGCTCTGGCTCAGGCACCTACCCTGCTCTGGAAGAGCTGGGCATGGTATTGATCCAATGGTTAGCGATGAAAATGAAAAAAATATACAAATAATAATGTTCGTAATATTCTACCACAATTTTTTTATGTACTTTTTTTAATTGAAGAAAATTTAAACTTAATGAAAGATATTTATAATTTCATATTATTATTATTTTCATTATTAATATTTATTAATGTATTCATGGTGATATCCTAAATTAATAAAGGTTACACAGTGCATAAGGAAGGCAATATAATCAGGACTTGATCCAAGGAAGGGGAGAATAGCTCCACCTAGTTGGATCAAGAGCTCTACCCCAGCAGGAACTGGAGTACAATTTGCCACCAAACAATGTTCTTGCTTCGTAAGTCGATGGTGAGTGTGCCTAGACGATCTACAAAGTGAAAAATACAAACTGAACGACCATCTGGTCCTTCTTGGATGATATATATTTATGAAGCTACGGGTAGACAGAACACAAGCGCGGATCAAGACAGAACACCAGCAAAGACCGAGACAGAGCACCAACACGGATCAAGACAGAACACCAGCAAGGACCGAGACAGAGCACCAACACGGATCAAGACAGAGCACCAGCACGGACCGAGACAGAACACCAGCAAGGACCGAGACAGGGCACCAGCACGGATCAAGACAGAACATCAGCAAGGACCGAGACAGAGCACCAGCACGGACCGAGACAGAACACAAGTACGGACCGAGACAGGGCACCAGCACGGATCGAGACAGAGCACCAGCAGGGATCAAGACAGAGCACCAGCACGGATCAAGAGAGAGCACCAGCACAGACCGAGACAGAACACCAGCACGGACCGAGACAGAACACAAGTACGGACCGAGACAGGGCACCAGCACGGACCGAGACAGAGTACCAGCACGGATCAAGACAGAGCACCAGCACGGATCAAGGCAGAGCACCAGCACGGATCAAGAGAGAGCTCCAGTGTGGATCAAGACAGAGCACCAGCACGGATCAAGACAGAGCACCAGCACGGATCAAGACAGAGCACAAGCAAGGACCGAGACAGGGCACCAGCACGGATCAAGACAGAACACCAGCAAGGACCGAGACAGAGCACCAGCACGGATCAAGACAGAGCACCAGCACGGATCAAGACAGAGCACCAGCAGGGATCAAGACAGAGCACCAGCGCGGACCGAGACAGAACACCAGCACGGACCGAGACAGAGCACCAGCACGGACCGAGACAGAACACCAGCACGGACCGAGACAGAACACCAGCACGGACCGAGACAGAGCACCAGCACGGATCAAGGCAGAGCACCAGCACGGATCAAGACAGAGCACCAGTGCGGATCAAGACAGAGCACCAGCACGGATCAAGACAGAGCACCAGCACGGATCAAGACAGAGCACAATCAAGGACCGAGACAGAGCACCAGCACGGATCAAGACAGAGCACCAGCACGGATCAAGACAGAGCACAATCAAGGACCGAGACAGGGCACCAGCACGGATCAAGACAGAACACCAGCAAGGACCGAGACAGAGCACCAGCACGGATCAAGACAGAGCACCAGCACGGATCAAGACAGAGCACCAGCGCGGACCGAGACAGAACACCAGCACGGACCGAGACAGAGTACCAGCACGGATCAAGACAGAGCACCAGCACGGACCGAGACAGAGCACCAGCACGGATCAAGACAGCACCAGCACTGACCGAGACAGAGCACCAGCACGGACCGAGACAGAGTACCAGCACGGATCAAGACAGAGCACCAGCACGGACCGAGACAGAGCACCAGCACGGATCAAGACAGCACCAGCACTGACCGAGACAGAGCACCAGCACGGATCAAGACAGAGCACCAGCACGGATCAAGACAGAGCGCAAGCACGGACCGAGACAGAGCACCAACACGAATCGAGACAGAGCACCAGCAAGGACCGAGACAGAGCACCAGCACGGACCGAGACAGAGCACCAACACGAATCGAGACAGAGTACCAGCACGAACCAAGCCAGAGCACCAGTACGGAACGAGACAGAGCACCATCAAGGATCGAAACGTTGTAAATTTGATCTCCAATTTGTGTACTAGTTGTGGATTACCTTCCTGATTTGTAGCCAAGAGAAAGCAAAAAACAGATCAGAATGTTTTGGTTTTAGTTGTAAAGTACGTGCCAGAGGTCACAGTAGTGACCTGCGTGCCAGGGGTCACAGTAGTGAGCTGCGTGCCAGGGGTCACAGTAGTGACCTGCGTGCCAGGGGTCACAGTAGTGAGCTGCGTGCGAGGGGTCACAGTAGTGAGCTGCGTGCCAGGGGTCACAGTAGTGAGCTGCGTGCCAGAGGTCACAGTAGTGACCTGCGTGCCAGGGGTCACAGTAGTGAGCTGCGTGCGAGGGGTCACAGTAGTGACCTGCGTGCCAGGGGTCACAGTAGTGAGCTGCGTGCCAGGGGTCACAGTTGTGAGCTGCGTGCCAGGGGTCACAGTAGTGAGATGCGTGCCAGGGGTCACAGTTGTGAACTGCGAGCCAGAGGTCACAGTAGTGAGCTGCGTGCCAGGGGTCACAGTAGTGAGCTGCGTGCTAGAGGTCACAGTAGTGACCTGCGTGCCAGGGGTCACAGTAGTGAGCTGCGTGCCAGCGGTCACAGTAGTGAGCTGCGTGCCAGGGGTCACATTAGTGAGCTGCGTGCCAGGGGTCACAGTAGTGAGCTGCGTGCCAGAGGTCACAGTAGTGAGCTGCGTCCCAGGGGTCACAGTAGTGAGCTGCGTGCGAGGGGTCACAGTAGAGAGCTGGGTGCCAGGGGTCACAGTAGTGAGCTGCGTGCGAGGGGTCACAGTAGTGAGCTGCGTGCGAGGGGTCACAGTAGTGAGCTGCGTGCCAGGGGTCACAGTAGTGAGCTGCGTGCGAGGGGTCACAGTAGTGAGCTGCGTGCGAGGGGTCACAGTAGTGAGCTGCGTGCGAGGGGTCACAGTAGTGAGCTGCGTGCCAGGGGTCACAGTAGTGAGCTGCGTGCCAGAGGTCACAGTAGTGAGCTGCGTGCAAGGGGTCACAGTAGTGAGCTGCGTGCCAGGGGTCACAGTAGTGAGCTGCGTGCCAGGGGTCACAGTAGTGAGCTGCGTGCCAGAGGTCACAGTAGTGAGCTGCGTGCCAGGGGTCACAGTAGTGAGCTGCGTGCCAGGGGACACAGTAGTGAGCTGCATGCCAGGAGACACAGTAGAGAGTTGCGTGGCAGGGGTCACAGTAGTGAGCTGCGTGCCAGGGGACACAGTAGTGAGCTGCGTGCCAGGGGTCACAGTAGTGAGCTGCGTGCCAGGAGTCACAGTAGTGAGTTGCGTGACAGGGGTCACAGTAGTGAGCTGCGTGCCAGGGGACACAGTAGTGAGCTGCGTGCCAGGGGACACAGTAGTGAGCTGCGTGCCAGGAGTCACAGTAGTGAGTTGCGTGCCAGGGGTCACAGTAGTGAGCTGGGTGCAAGACGTCGCAGTAGTGAGCTGCATGCCAGAGGTCACAGTAGTGCGGTGCGTGCCAGGGGACACAGTAGTGAGTTGCGTGCCAGGGGTCACAGTAGTGAGCTGCGTGCCAGGGGTCACAGTAGTGAGCTGCGTGCCAGGGGTCACAGTAATGAGTTGCGTGCCAGGGGTCACAGTAGTGAGCTGCGTGCAAGACGTCGCAGTAGTGAGAAGCGTGCCAGGGGTCACAGTAATGAGCTGCGTGCCAGGGGACACAGTAGTGAGTTGCGTGCCAGGGGTCACAGTAGTGAGCTGCGTGCCTGGAGACACAGTAGAGCTTTGCGTGCCAGGGGTCACAGTAGTGACCTGCGTGCCGGGGGACACAGTAGTGAGTTGCGTGCCAGGGGCCACAGTAATGAGCTGCGTGCAAGACGTCGCAGTAGTGAGCTGCGTGCCAGGGGTCACAGTAGTGAGGTGCGTGCCAACGGTAACAGTAGTGGCTGCGTGCCAGGGGTCACAGTAGTAAGCTGCGTGCCAGGGGTAACAGTATGACCTGCATTTCAAGTGTCATAGTAGTGAGCTGCGTGCCAGGGGTCACAGTAATGAGCTGCGTGCCAGGGGACACAGTAGTGAGCTGCGTGGCAGGGGACACATTAGTGAGCTGCGTGGCAGGGGTCACAGTAGTGAGCTGCGTGCCAGGGGTCACAGTAATGAGCTGCGTGCCAGGGGACACAGTAGTGATCTGCGTGCCAGAGGTCACAGTAATGAGCTTCGTGGCAGGGGTCATAGTAATGAGCTGCGTGGCAGGTGTCACAGTAGAGAGCTGCGTGGGAGGGGCCACAGTAGTGAGCTGCGTTCCAAAGGTCACAGTAATGAGCTGCGTGGCAGGGGTCACAGTAGTGAGCTGCGTGCCAGAGGTCACAGTAATGAGCTGCGTGCCAGGGGACACAGTAGTGATCTGCGTGCCAGAGGTCACAGTAATGAGCTGCGTGGCAGGGATCACAGTAATGAGCTGCGTGGCAGGAGTCACAGTAGAGAGCTGCGTGGCAGGGGTCACAGTAGTGAGCTGCGTTCCAGGGGTCACAGTAATGAGCTGCGTGCCAGAGGTCACAGTAGTGAGATGCGTGCCAGAGGTCACAGTAATGAGCTGCGTGCCAGGGGACACAGTAATGAGCTGCGTGGCAGGGGTCACAGTAATGAACTGCGTGCCAGAGGCCACAGTAATGAACTGCGTGCCATGGGACACAGTAGTGATCTACATTCCAGGTATCACAGTAATGAGCTGCGTGCCTGAGGTCACAGTAATGAGCTGCGTGCCGAGGGACACAGTAGTGATATGCGTGCCAGGAGACACAGTAGTGAGCTGCATTCCAGGCATCACAGTAGTGAGCTGTGTGCCAGATGACACAGTAGTGAGCTGCGTGCCAGGGGTCAGTAGTGAGCTCCGTGCCAGGGGTCAGTAATGAGCTGCGTGCCAAGGGAAACAGTAGTGAACTGCGTGCCAGGGGTCACAGTAGTGAGCTGCGTGCCAGGGGTCACAGTAGTGAGCTGGGTGCCAGGGGACACAGTAGCGAGCAGCAGGCCAAGGAACACAGTAGTGAGGAGCGTGCCAGAAGACAGAGTAATGAGCTGCGTGCCAGGGGACACAGTGGTGAGTTGTGTCCCAAGGGACACAGTAGTGAGCTGCATACCAGGGGTCACAGTAGTGAGCTGCGTGCCAGGCGATACATTAGTGAGCTGCGTACCAAAGGTCACAGTAGTGAGCAGCGTGCCATGAGACACAGTAATGAGCTGCGTGCCAGGGGATACATTAGTGAGCTGCGTACCAAATGTCACAGTATTGAGCTGCGTGCCAGGCGATACATTAGTGAGCTGCGTACCAGAGGTCACAGTAGTGAGCTGCATACCAGGGGCCACAGTAGTGAGCTGCGTGCCAGGCGATACATTAGTGAGCTGCGTACCAAAGGTCACAGTATTGAGCTGCGTGCCAGGCGTCACAGTAATGAGCTACGTGCCAGGGGACACAGTAATGAGCTGCGTGCCAAGGGGCACAGGAGTGAGCTACGTGCCAGGGGACAGAGTAGTGAGCTGCGTGCCAGGGGACACAGTAGTGAGCTGCGTGCCAGGGGACACAGTAGTGAGCTGCGTGCCAGGGGACACAGTAGTGAGCTGAGTACCAGGGATCACAGTAGTGATCTGCGTGCCAGGGGACACAGTAGTGAGCTGCGTGCCAGGGGACACAGTAGTGAGCTGAGTACCAAGGATCACAGTAGTGATCTGCGTGCCAAGGGTCACAGTAATGAGCTGCGTACTAGGGGACACAGTAGAGAGCTGCGTGCCAGGGGACACAGTAGTGAGCTGTGTGCCAAAAGACACAGCAGTGAGCTGCGTGCCAAGGGACACAGTAGTGAGCTGCGTGCCAGGGGTCACAGTAATGAGCTTCGTCCCATGGGACACAGTAGTGAGCTACGTGCTAGGGGACACAGTAGTGAGCTGCGTGCCAGGGGACACAGTAGTGAGCTGCGTGCCAGGGGACACAGTAGCGAGCTGTGTGCCAGGGGACACAGCAGTGAGCTGCGTTCCAGGGGTCACAGTAGTGAGCTGCGTGCCAGGGGTCACAGTAATGAGCTGCGTTCCAGGGGTCACAGTAGTGAGCTGCAAGCCAGGGGACTCAGTAGTGTGCAGCCTGCCAGGGGTCACAGAGTGAACTGCGTGCCAGGGGACACAGTAGTGAGCTGCGTGCGAGGGGTCACAGTAGAGAGCTTCGTGCCAGGGGACACAGTAGTGAGCTGCGTGCTAGGGGATACAGTAGTGAGCTGCGTGCTAGGGGACACAGTAGTTAGCTGCATGCCAGGTGTCACAGTAGTGAGCTGCGTGCCAGGGGACACAGTAGTGAGCTGCGTGCCATGGGACACAGTAGTGAGCTACGTGACAGGGGACCCAGTAGTGAGCTACGTGCGAGGGGTCACAGTTCTGAGCTGCTTGCCAGGGGACACAATAGTGAGCTGCATGCCAAGGGACACAGTAGTGAGCTGCGTGCCAGGGGTCACAGTAGTGAGCTGCGTGATAGGGGTCGCAGTAGTGAGCTGCGTGCCAGGGGTCACAGTAATGAGCTGCGTGCCAGGGGACACAGTAGTGAGCTGCCTGCCAGGGGTCATAGTAGTGAGCTGCGTGCCAGGGGACACAGTAGTGAGCTGCGTGCCAGGGGTCACAGTAGTGAGCTGCGTGCGAGGGGTCGCAGTAGTGAGCTGCGTGCCAGGGGTCACAGTAATGAGCTGCGTGCCAGGGGACACAGTAGTGAGCTGCGTGCCAGGGGTCATAGTAGTGAGCTGCGTGCCAGGGGACACAGTAGTTAGCTTCGGGCCAGGGGACACAGAGTGAGCGTCGTGCCAGGGGACACAGTAGTGAGCTGCATGTCAGGGGACATAGTATTGAGCTGCGTGCCAGGGGGCACAGTAGTGAGGTGCGTGCCAGGGGTCACAGTAATGAGCTGCATGCCAGGAGACACAGTAGTGAGCTGCGTACCAGGGGTCACAGTAGTGAGCTGCGTGCCACGGGACACAGTAGTGAGCTGCTTGCCAGGGGTGACAGTAATGAGCTGCGTTCCAGGGGACACAATAATGAGCTGCGTACCAGGGGTCACAGTAGTGAGCTGCGTGCCAGGGAACACAGTAGTGAGCTGCTTGCCAGGGGTCACAGTAATGAGCTGCGTGCCAGGGAACACAGTAGTGAGCTGCTTGCCAGGGGTCACAGTAATGAGCTGCGTGCCAGGGGTAACAGTAATGAGCTGCGTGCCAGGGGTCACAATAATGAGCTGCTTGCCAGGGGTCACAGTAATGAGCTGCGTGCCAGGGAACGCAGTAGTGAGCTGCTTGCCAGGGGTCACAGTAATGAGCTGCTTGCCAGGGGTCACAGTAATGAGCTGCGTGCCAGGGGTCACAGTAATGAGCTGCGTGCCAGGGGTCACAGTAATGAGCTGCGTGCCAGGGGTCACAGTAATGAGCTGCGTGCCAGGGGTCACAGTAATGAGCTGCTTGCCAGGGGTCACAGTAATGAGCTGCGTGCCAGGGGTCACAGTAATGAGCTGCGTGCCAGGGGTCACAGTAAGATAGGAGGTTTGTGTTGCTTATTATTAAGGAGAGATATGGCTGCATTCCTCCTGTGTCCGCGTCCTGGGGGTCTTCGGTCTTGCGGCGCAGTCCTAGACCAGGCCTCAGGGTTCATAGCCCGATCAATCAGAATGCTGGTGCTGGCCTCATGCTATACAACGCAAGCACCACAGCCCGGCTGAGGAAGGACTGACTAAATGGACATATTAAATTCTCTTTTGGAGACAGATAAGATTTCCCTTTTTTTTTTCATAACACAAACTAGCCTATATATATATATATATATATATATATATATATATATATATATATATATATATATATATATATATATATATATATATATATATATATATATATATATATATATATATATATATATATATATATGTATATATATATATATATATATATATATATATATATATATATATATATATATATATATATATATATATATATATATATATATATATATATATATGTATATATATATATATATATGTATATATATATATATATTTATATATATATATATATATATGTGTGTGTGTGTGTGTGTGTGTGTGTGTGTGTGTGTGTGTGTGTGTGTGTGTGTGTGTGTATGTGTGTGTGTGTGTGTGTGTGTATATATATATATATATATATATATATATATATATATATATATATATATATATATATATATATATATATATATATATATATATATATATATATATATATATATATATATATATATATATATATATAATTGCCGTATCCCAGTTGCTTTCGTGATCTCACAAGTAAAACCCGCATCAGGAAACACGTGACCTTTTTCCCCAACAAGTCTTACCCTAACCTGATCTCTCAGTCACATTCTCAAATTGTATTCCTTGATAATGTGACTGAATGAGCACGAAATCGCTTGGAATTTAATTATGCTTCACTGTAGTGAAACTGGACATTAATATTGCAAGCTTCAATGTATAAGAGAAAACAATTAATTTTTTAATGTAAATTTTTCAAAGATTCGCCCTCAGAAACATCGCCGTAAATAAGGTTACTGGATTTTTTTTTTATTATTGTGTTAATGATACTCGTACAGTCGACAGGTCTTAAATACAAGCAAATTAATAAAAAGAAAAGTATGCATGCCAATAACATGAGAGAAAGCGTGGCACTGATGAGAGGGAATTCCGGTAGTGCACTCACGGAGAAATTTTTATGTTCCTCTTGAACCGGAAGGTAATTTTTTTTCAGTGCCGGGCATTTATTTTGACAACGGCTGACTTGGTCTCTTTGGACCTGACTATATTAGAATTTTAATGTAAATGCGTGATGAGCAAGTTTTAGAACATCTCTCAGCAGGTGAAAGTATTTATAGTTTGTCAGCAGACACGATTATGTTTGTCTTACTCTGACTGTATAGGTAAAGTTCAAATGTCAACACCAGACACCCATGACCAGCGAATTTTCAGAAAGGAACCTACTTCTTGTGGATATTCTCCTACCAGCGTCGAATGACGTAATAATGTTCCCCCCAAAAAAGTTGTTAAGAATCACTAAGGCAGGGGATGATGAAGCTCTTTCCAATCCCCGACAGCAGTGCACAAAAACCAAGCAGTAGATTTAAGGAAGTAGAATGCTTCGAAAGTGATCGTATCAGGGGGAGCTGAGCAGGAGGCCACCTGCTTGGTAACACCAGTTCACGTTAATTGCCCAACCCGCCTGGCTGCCTCTTTTTAGATTAACAAAATCGCAGTCCGTTACATAATATGAGACTTTTTTTTGCATATTTTTTCCTTGAGTGGGAGATGTCGTTTGGTTGATTTACATCTACAGGCGCGCACACTTGTGAAAGCACACACACCCGAGTATAGGTAATGTATCTGATTGCTAACCTCTGGCATGTAGCTTTCTCGGGCTCTTTCCTAGTCTTCCCACCTGGGGGCTTGAGGCCAGTCTTGGAGGTCGAGGTTGACCTCGGTGGGAGAGAAGCACCCACCCACCTGGAGACCTGAGATCAACCTTGGAAACAGTCAGGGATGGTAGATCTGGCGGGTGTGGAGTGCTCACCCACCTGAGTGTGGTCCTGGGTCCCCTCACGGGTCTGCTTAAATAATTTGAGCTCTTGCTGACATTCTTTTAAAAAATATTGCAAACTCCAAAGAGTTATTATAAGATATTATAAATAACCAATATGTATGATGCTGAATAAAATATTTGAGCGACGCTGGAGCTTATTCACTAGTGTACTGTATGTGGGAGGAGGCAAGGCGTGCGGGACCTATAAGAACAGGTGGGTGGGGAGGCTGACTTGGGCTGGTCGCTGTAATCTACCTGCTATACTCTTTTATCTGGCAGGCTTTAGTCTCCAGCTTCTTAATATTTATTTTGCTGCTGAATAAATAAATGATTGGAGAATATGCTATTGGAAAGATACGTTGGTATGATCTATTTTATGAATCGGTGACCGGTTCCGATTTTCCTACACTTTTAGCCTAGCCACGGGCAGGTAAGACATGTCACATGCAATGTTATTCTCGGTTTTATGTGTCTCTACTAGGTCCACTCTCTCCCTGCTACATAAGCCATATCGTACCTCATCTTAATTAAAGCTATGTATGGATCGTGCCTCCATTACTTCACTCTCCAGATTGTTCCACTTCCTGCCAACTCTAAGGCTGAGTGTGTGTTTTACACACCTATATGTAATTACCTACATATATGTCATTGCAGGGGTCGAGACTCAGCTCCTGGAACCCCCCACTGCTAGCTGCTACTGGATTTCCTCTCTGCTACCTTCATGAGTCCTATATACCTGTTCTTAATACCATGTATGGATCCTTTTTCTGCCACTTCCCTGTCTAAGTCTTTCCTCTTTCTGACCACTCCAAAGCGAAAGAAATATTTCCTAATATCCCTGTGGCTCGTGTTTTAACATCCTAGCTATGCCCTTGTCTACCTGATTCCGCTTCTCGAACATCCTGCCAATTTCTCTCTGTACGTGGTTCTTCTGTTCTCCAGTGTCATCAGGTTTAGCTCCAGTTTTTCTTCATAAGTGATACTCCATAGGTCATGGAAGTCTCTCGTTGCAAACCTCTGCGCTTTTTCTAGCTTCTTGACATGCTGTATCAGGTGTGGGTTCCATATTGGTACTGCATACTCTAAGACGGGCCTGATGTATGCCGTGTCATGAATGACTCCTTGTTGAGGTTCCTGATAGCTAAGTCTAGATTTTCCAGACACGTTTTGTGGAGAGGTTATTCGGTTAATGAGCGCCTCAGGCGATACTCTCGAAATACGGCTCACCCCAAGGCTTTTCTCCGCGGGGAAGTTTGCAGTCTGTGTGTTGGGTTAGGGAGAAGTTTCTGTGCAAGGTGTGTACTCACACATAATCAATACAGAATAGTGGGAAGAGATTTATGGGCAATTTATTCTTCGTGGACCTGCCTCGCATAGGCCAGTAGGCCTGTTGCAGTGTTCCTTCTTTCTTATGTTCTTATCTTCACTGTGATCTTAGTCAGTTTTTCAGAGATATATTGCCTTCCTGAAGCTCCTCCTCCCCTTGTTACTGCAAAGAAAAAATCCATAAAAATGGACATTGTCTATACGGATGCATGTCCAGTCAAAGACTGGACTTTATAAAGCATAAAAAAAATCGCGATATAAGGCAAGCAAGAAGGTGATGCTCGAGCAAAAAAATGGAATGTACATGCTGCTGGAATCCATAGCCATAACCTGGGCCCCTAACCTCACATTGGTATCTAATTACCTGGCCCCCCTCACATCACATTTGTACCTAATATTGCTTTTCCTTGTCCCTCACTTCTTATGTCACCCCTCACTTCGCTTTTTACCTCAACCCCCTGACCTCACTTTTTACCTCTCTTTTGACCTTTCCGGAGCCTGACGGCAGGGTCCTCGCCTGCCTTACAAGGCGGTGTTTTCATTTCTCCTGCAAAGTACTTGTCTTTCTTACCACCACCACCTGTCAGCTTCCGTTCAACTTAATTAACGTAGCTGTGCAGACGTTAGGCTCACGCCCGCCCACACGAGACCCAGATTATGGCGAGCCAGGAACATGTTGGTGTGGCCAGATGAGGGGTGATGGCGCAGCCTCGCTCGGGTCATCATGGTGTTACGTCAGCTGTGGTAAGGTTATGTGTCGTGGACCTTCCCCTCGGATACCAGTCGTCTTCTCGTCTGGGCTCAGTGGATACTAGTCGTCGTCTCGTCCGAACCCAGTGGATAACAGTGGATTTTCTCGTCCAGGCCCGGTGGTTGCTAGTCGTCCTCGCATCGTTACACAGTGGATAAATTAGTGCTCCTGTTCAATCCAGTGGTTGTCATCGCATCTAGTTTATATTGGATGCCAGCTGTTGTCTGTTTTATACCAGTTCTCCTTTCGTCTAGAGACTTTAGATCTAGTGCATACTAGGCATCCTTTCGTCTAGACCTAGTACTCATCCACTCATTATTTCTTGACTTTGACTGGAATATTATTATTATTATTATTATTATTATTATTATTATTATTATTATTATTATTATTATTATTATTATTATTATCATCATCATCATCATCATTATCATCATTATTGATAGCTAATGTTTTGTTCAAGGCTTCTTTATTTTTTATTATGTAACTTCTCCATTATTAAATAAACATATTATGGACTTATTGAGATATTATTTTTTTTTGGGGGGGGGGGAGGAGTAACCAAAATAAAATGCGTAACCCAACCTAACTTATAGAATTGAACTTCTAGGTTAGGTTAAGTTAGACTAGTTTAGTCTGGGTTACTTCTTCCCATACAATTATTTTTCACATAGAACCAAAATACAACGCTTACATTGCACATCTCACTAGACACTGGAAAATTTGCATAGCCACCTGAGGAGCTTGAGAACCTCACCCTAGAGTAAATAATGCTCTTTTTCTTCACTTTAGTCTTCATCATCATTATCTTCTCCTTCTTCTTCTTCTTCTTCTTCTTCTTCTTCTTCTTCTTCTTCTTCTTATTATTATTATTATTATTATTATTATTATTATTATTATTATTATTATTATTATTATTATTATTATTATTATTATTATGTTGTTGTTGTTGTTGTTGTTGCTGTTGTTGTTGTTGTTGTTGTTGCTGTTGTTGTTGTTGTTTCATGGAAAAGCGATACACTCAGTCAAGTTAGATCCAAATCAGGGAGAGAGAGGTTCCAATTCCCCGCATCAAGATCCCTTCACCAGTATCAAGGTACTCCTACCTCCTCTATCAAGAAATGTAATGCCTGTAACTGAAGAGTTCAGTACTGACTTCACACCCGCTATACGGGTTTTCAGATTAATTATAATAATGATATACAGCTCCGACATGTTTACAAAAATTAAACAGGTGTGCCAGACTTGGGTATATTTATTTCCGAAACGTGACGTCTGTATCTTAGGCCTCTTCAGCTGAACACAGAGGAAATTAAAATTTGAGACAGCGAGGCATTGGGGAGATAAAGACTGTATGTTCAGTCCATCAAAATTACTGTTTCAAGACTGAGGGATTGATCACATCAACTCTGTTAGAGGTGTATAGGATATCCTTATCCACATCCACGGAACATCCGCACAATCTCTTACATCTGTATCAGCATCGGCATCCGTATTTTACTGTAAACAGATACCCGCATAGGTATTCGCATCTGCAAAATAAGTAAGACATCCTCATACACATCCACATCTGCGGATATCTAAATTTTCACATCCGATACATCTCTAATCTCTACTTCGTCACTGCTTTTGTCGCCAGTTTTAGTCACCTCTGTATTTGGCTAATTTAGACGCCTACCATATAGGCGAAACGTTTATAAAGGTAACAAATTGTTGCACGCACATTTGTTTTCCTTTGAGATAAAGGGAATTGCTGAGCAGGAACTTGAAGGATCATTTATAGCGTGTCAAGTGTGGGACAATTAATGGTGTTTGGACTTCTGTCGCACAACATATCTGTCCATAGATACCTGTACCTCTCGTTCCTTTATGACTTTCCTAAAGTGGTTCACAACATTGTCAGTGTACAGGTTGCCAACACGGCTTTCAGTAGCTGTGTCAGGGTGATTTTCATCAAAAAATGTTTGCACTTCAAGCCACTTTGCACACATTTCCTTATCCCCTTCCGTAGGGAAGCAAATTATGTATAAATATTGAAAAGAAAAAGACACAAGCTGTCGAACACTGTTGGATCCAATTAAGGCGCAACCCACAATAGTTAAGAAAAGATACTCAATGCAAAACAGCTTTGATAAAGCTCTACATAGAGCAGGTCAGTATTGTGAGTAGATACTAATGTTTTATTTTTTTAATTATGTAAATTTTCCGATTTTCAATAGGCTGTGTAATAGAAACATTTATATTTATGGAATTTTTTAAGTTGTTTTGGTAAATATACCAAATGCAACCGAAGCTAAAAAAAGACTAGAATTACTCCTGGTCTATAGTTAGGTTGGTTTACGTTAGGTTAGGTTTGGTTAGGCTGGTTATGTTAAGTTAGGATGGTTTATGTTAGGTTAGATTTGGTTACCAAATAAATAGCTTTTACTCCATTGACGGTAAATATACATAATTGTCTTCATGACACTTAACGCTGGAGAGTTTAGGAAATCAACTACCGTTAAACACAAGTGCTCAACATTAACCCACTGAACACTTCACAACCCGCTATTATATGTACAATAAATAACTATGTTAGGCCTTCACTAATATCTTCACTATTTTTGGCAGAAAGTTATTTAGATCCTATGACCTTATATGTCATCAGGGGTAAAATTAAAAGTAAAATGTGCCTAAGGGGTATATATACCGAAAAATATTTTTTTTAAGCCTACATACTCCAAGAATACGTGCCATTCTATATGTATAGGAGAGGTGGTGTGTATATATATATATTTAGGATACGTAATACAAAGATGCATGTATCTCTAAATTTATATATTCACTTATAGTTTATATTAAATATTTAAAAATAAAACTCTTGTTGATATTAGTGCATGCTGATGTGCCGCCTGAACACCCTCGTGTAGGATAAAGATTTGAACCAGACTTGTTATAAATCATAGAAACTCTCGTGAGATGCTGCGTGTCCTTCGTACGTATGATAATTTTGTCCATGGTTGAAGCACCAGCAGCCATGCACCAGAAGATCTGCCTGGTCATAACTGATGACCAAAATGTATTGTTTTTTTATGTAATACTCACACTGTTACTAACCATTAACGGTTAATATTTAGTTTAGGACCTGTTTTATTTTTTTGGAGTTTAGCTAACGTAGATTATGAATATTCTCCAGTATTAAGCTGGCCTATAGATAAAAAGTTGTATCTAAATAACCCAGTCTAATGAAACCTAGTAACCTAAATCTAAGCAAACCTAGTAACCTAAATCTAAGCAAACCTAGTAACCTAAACTAAGCAAACCTAGTAACCTAAATCTAAGCAAACCTAGTAACCTAAACTAAGCAAACCTAGTAACCTAAATCTAAGCAAACCTAGTAACCTAAATCTAAGCAAACCTAGTAACCTAAATCTAAGCAAACCTAGTAACCTAAATCTAAGCAAACCTAGTAACCTAAATCTAAGCAAACTTAGTAACCTAAATCTAAGCAAACCTAGTAACATAAATCTAAGCAAACCTAGTAACCTAAAACTAAGCAAACCTAGTAACCTAAATCTAAGCAAACCTAGTAACCTAAACTAAGCAAACCTAGTAACCTAAATCTAAGCAAACCTAGTAACCTAAATCTAAGCAAACCTAGTAACCTAAATCTAAGCAAACCTAGTAACCTAAAACTAAGCAAACCTAGTAACCTAAATCTAAGCAAACCTAGTAACCTAAATCTAAGCAAACTTAGTAACCTAAATCGGTAGAAGTTCAAGGCTTAATTAAGTTGATTATCAAAAAAGGTCTCTATTTCCATTTGTTCAAAATATAATTAGCTCTAGGTTAGGTTAAGGTAAGATTCGTCAGGAAAGAGGACAAGAGCTTCCTGACGCGGGTCTTGGTCATATGACGACGAGCCACTGGAACTTATATTCATCTGACGGAGACCTTTCACTGGCTTACCGGTCCACCACTTGAAAAACTAGTATTTAAATTATAATAATTAAGATAATTAAGATGATGTGAAATGTAATATTACTTTAAGAAACGACTATTAGTCTAACGCTAATGTTAATATATATATATATATATATATATATATATATATATATATATATATATATATATATATATATATATATATATATATATATATATATATATATATATATATATATATATATATATATATATATATATATATATATATATATATATATATATATATATACATATATATATATATGTATATATATATATACATATATATGTCGTGCCGAATATGTAAAACTGGTCAATTAGCAAGAACTCGTTTAAAATTAAGTCCTTTCTAAAATTTTCTCTTATACGTTTAAAGATATATTTTTTTCATTAATGTTAATGTAAAAATTTTTAATTTTGCTCCAAAAGAATCTTAGAAAACTTACCTAACCTTATTATAACAAGAACAATTTATTTTAGCCTAACCCAACTAAATATATTTTAGATTTGTTTACAGTAATTTAATACTAAACAAACACAGTGAAATATATTTTTTTCGTTAGGTTCAGAATGATTTTGGCGAAATTATTGCATACACAAATTTTCGCTTGTCCTATATGGCAAGATGAGCGTTGCTATTTAAGCCAAGATCGCAAGTTCTGCCTATTCGGCACGACATATATATATATATATATATACATATATATATATATACATATATATATATATACATATATATATATATATATATATATATATATATATATATATATATATATATATATATATATATATATAAGCAAGTACATATTTAACGAGAGCGAACAGTATCCAGCTAACGCCGCTTCAACGACCAGAACAACTGGCGACTTTTGAGCATCCGCTTGAGAGGGTAACTTTCGCTTTTTTTTTTTAAACTTGTTTTTGACATAAAAACAAAAGTGCTACGCGTAGCACTTTTGTGCAAGCAGAGATTACTGTTGGAGATATAGAGAGAGAATATGAAGAGGAAATCGTCATAGTCTATGTTACACTCTCAACAGAGATTCATAAAGTCATTAGGTCTTTGGGTTGGTAAATGGAAGGTTAATGCCTATTGACTACACGATGGTTCACTGAAGCTGCAAGTTTCCTTTACACCAGAAATCAAGAAATACTTTATTCCCAAAAATAGGCATTAAAGTTAATTCTCGGTGTGTATATACTAAGAGACTTACACTTCCGAGTGTACTGTCGAAGACTAAGAAATCGTTCTCACCTCCTGACTAAACTAATAAATCGTTCTCACCTGCTGACTAAACTAAGAAATCGTTCTCACCTGCTGACTAAACTAAGAAATCGTTCTCACCTCCTGACTAAACTAAGAAATCGTTCTCACCTGCTGACTAAACTAGGAAATCGTTCTCACCTCCTGACTAAACTAAGAAATCGTTGTCACCTGCTGACTAAACTAAGAAATCGTTCTCATCTCCTGACTAAAGTAAGAAATCGTTCTCACCTCCTGACTAAACTAAGAAATCGTTCTCACCTGCTGATTAAACTAAGAAATCGTTCTCACCTGCTAGACTAAATTAAGAAATCGTTCTCACCTCCTGACTAAACTAAGAAATCGTTCTCACCTTCTGACTAAACTAAGAAATCGTTTTCACCTGCTGACTAAACTAAGAAATCGTTCTCACCTGCTGACTAAACTAAAAAATCGTTCTCACCTGCTGACTAAATTAAGAAATCGTTCTTACCTGCTGACTAAACTAAGAAATCGTTCTCACCTGCTGACTAAATTAAGAAATCGTTCTCACCTGCTGACTAAACTAAGAAATCGTTCTCACCTGCTGACTAAATTAAGAAATCGTTCTCACCTGCTGACTAAACTTAGAAATCGTTCTCACCTGCTGACTAAACTAAGAAATCGTTCTCACCTGCTAGACTAAATTAAGAAATCGTTCTCACCTGCTGATTAAACTAAGAAATCGTTCTCACCTGCTGACTAAACTAAGAAATCGTTCTCACCTGCTGACTAAACTAAGAAATCGTTCTCACCTGCTAGACTAAATTAAGAAATTGTTCTCACCTCCTGACTAAACTAAGAAATCGTTCTCACCTGCTAGACTAAATTAAGAAATTGTTCTCACCTCCTGACTAAACTAAGAAATCGTTCTCACCTCCTGACTAAACTAAGAAATCGTTCTCACCTCCTAACTAAATTAAGAAATCGTTCTCACCTGCTGACTAAATTAAGAAATCGTTCTCACCTGCTGATTAAACTAAGAAATCGTTCTCACCTGCTGACTAAACTAAGAAATCGTTCTCACCTGCTGACTAAACTAAGAAATCGTTCTCACCTGCTGACTAAACTAAGAAATCGTTCTCACCTCCTGACTAAACTAAGAAATCGTTCTCACCTCCTGACTAAACTAAGAAATCGTTCTCACCTGCTGACTAAACTAAGAAATCGTTCTCACCTCCTAACTAAATTAAGAAATCGTTCTCACCTGCTGACTAAACAAAGAAATCGTTCTCACCTGCTGACTAAACTAAGAAATCGTTCTCATCTGCTGACTAAACTAAGAAATCGTTCTCACCTCCTGACTAAACTAAGAAATCGTTCTCACCTCCTGACTAAACTAAGAAATCGTTCTCACCTGCTGACTAAACTAAGAAATCGTTCTCACCTCCTAACTAAATTAAGAAATCGTTCTCACCTGCTGACTAAACAAAGAAATCGTTCTCACCTGCTGACTAAACTAAGAAATCGTTCTCATCTGCTGACTAAACTAAGAAATCGTTCTCACCTCCTGACTAAACTAAGAAATCGTTCTCACCTGCTGACTAAACTAAGAAATCGTTCTCACCTCCTAACTAAATTAAGAAATCGTTCTCACCTGCTGACTAAACAAAGAAATCGTTCTCACCTGCTGACTAAACTAAGAAATCGTTCTCATCTGCTGATTTAAATCATACAATCAAGTTTAGCGATATTATGAACACCAAATAACGAAGATAATACTGTAAAGAAACACAAGTAATAAGAACAAATTTAACGTCAGGATCAACACCCAACAATAACAAAAACTTAATGAACAGTAAATACTAATCAACTGTAATGGGAAACAAAGACAATATCATTATCAACAACCAGAAAAAAAATTGTCGAGTAATACACGTAATTGACTGTATATTTTGTTGTGGGCAGCAGAAAACTGATTACAAATTGGCTGGAAAAATAGTTTTATGTATTATAATTTTTTACTATTTTGAAAAATTTTTACACACACACACACACACACACACACACACACACACACACACACACACACACACACACACACACACACACACACACACACACACACACACACACACACACACACACACACACACACAAGGCTCCGAGAACCTTAGTGTTTTTAAGGCGTGCAGTAACTGCTAGCAGTAATCAGTGGTAGTGACAAAGTCAGTGAACAATCCTACGAGTGATAGCTAAAGTTAAAAAAAAAGTCGAGAAGAAGCCTCAAATCATTAATATTTCAAAGTGCCAAACCATTAGTGGCTTGTAGGCACCTGTTGCCACACAGATTCAAATATACAAAGATCAAAGTGAGTGTGCAAGCGGGTGTTCAAGAATTACCAGCGTTTGGATAACAAGTGAAATGTGGGGCACCATACAGTGAGAGGGAAAACGTTAATAAGCAAAAGGAGAAAGGAAAAATAAAACATATAATAAGGGAAAGTGGCAGAGTAGGCCTGCTGAAACAGTGACATCACAACAAGTGGCGTGCCATTATTCAAATAAAGTGAAGTGTATATAATGTGAAGTGTATGCTATCATAAGTGAAAAGTGAAATCACGTGGGGAACGCGGGATGTATGAGCATATATGGTCATAAACATCACGGGTGAAGGATCTCCAAAATAGTGATAGAAGGCCTATGTATGACGACTACGTCATCAGCATCTGGCAACCTGTCACCGCACCGCTGCCAGCGCAAGTATTACTCACCTATTGTGGTTGCAAGTTGTCAGATTCTGGTCTCTGCATCACTGTTAGATACTGGTCACTCACTCCTGCAAGCTATTACCAGAATTAGGGTAGAAATTGCATAGATAAAGTGAAGATAGTGTTGATGAGAGTGTGAGGTGTAGAGCAGACTAGCGAGGGGTAACGTAGTATTACTACCGGTAGTTATTAGCAGTATGAATACTTAGGAAGCTAGGAAGTCCTCTCTCAATGTGAGCAAGGAATAGGATAATAACCAGCAGTAACTGATACTTAAATCCAGAAAGGGCAATAAGTGGAGAGAGTAGCATTACTAGGAAAGACAACTGGGACTAAATGCCTACACGATAGAGAGGCATAACAGATCTTTCAACCACAACAACCCCTCCCCTACCCCCCCTAACCATCTCTCCCTCACACACATACACACACACAAGGGTAGACACTTATAGAAGCTTTAGACCCTAGTACCAATTTCCGCCAAACACACGAACACACACACATACGCACACATACACACACCTCTACTAGGCGAATACACACACACACACACACACACACACACACACACACACACACACACACAGGTCCAGCAAATGGCTTCTCGAATTTAATCCTGCCAAATGCAAAGTCATGAAGATAGGGGAAGGGCACAGAAGACCACAGACAGAGTATAGGCTAGGTGGCCAAAGACTGCAAACCTCACTCAAGGAGAAAGATCTTGGGGTGAGTATAACACCGAGCATGTCTCCGGAAGCACACATCAATCAGATAACTGCTGCAGCATATGGGCGCCTGGCAAACCTGAGAACAGCATTCCGATACCTTAGTAAGGAATCATTCAAGACACTGTACACCGTGTATGTCAGGCCCATACTGGAGTATGCAGCACCTGTTTGAAACCCGCACTTGATAAAGCACGTCAAGAAACTAGAGAAAGTACAAAGGTTTGCAACAAGGTTAGTTCCAGAGCTAAGGGGAATGTCCTATGAAGAAAGATTAAGGGAAATCGGCCTGATGACACTGGAGGACAGGAGGGTCAGGGGAGACATGATAACGACATATAAAATACTGCGTGGAATAGACAAGGTGGACAAGGACAGGATGTTCCAGGGAGGGGACACAGAAACAAGAGGCCACAATTGGAAGTTGAAGACACAAATGAGTCAGAGAGATAGTAGGAAGTATTTCTTCAGTCATAGAGTTGTAAGGCAGTGGAATAGCCTAGAAAATGACGTAGTGGAGGCAGGAACCATACACAGTTTTAAGACGAGGTTTGATAAAGCTCATGGAGCGGGGAGAGAGAGGGCCTAGTAGCAACCGGTGAAGAGGCGGGGCCAGGAGCTAGGACTCGACCCCTGCAACCACAAATAGGTGAGTACAAATAGGTGAGTACATACACACACACACACACACACACACACACACATACATACACACATACACACACACCCTTACTAGGCGAGCACACACACACACATACACACACACACATACATACACACATACACACACACCCTTACTAGGTGAGTACACACACACACATACACACACACACACACACACGCACACACACACGCACACACACGCACACACACGCACACACACACCCATAAGGACCCCATTATCAAGCGGTCACTCTACCCTCAGCCTTCTTTTCCCTCCCCTTCTAATCCCATCACACACACACACACCTCCCCCACTTCTAAGGGTCACTCATCCTTCTCTCCTCCTCCCCCCTCCCCCCCTTAATTCCATCCCTCTCTCTCCTAGACATGCACACACACATACACAAGCACACATACACAAGCACATATACACTTAACATAAACACGTACTCCCCCTTCCCCTAACTACCTCTGCCCGTCCCCCTAGCCACCTACCCCTCCCCCAAACCAACTAACCCCTCCCCCAAACCATCTAACCCCCTCCCCCAACCACCTCTCCCCCTCCAATAACCATCCTCCCCCTCCCCCATAACCATCCATCCCCACTCCCCCTAACCATCTATTCCCCTCCCCCGAACCATCTCTCCCCCTTCCTTCTGTGGTACAATGCAGCAACCTAGAACTAGGATGAGAACAAAGGGCCAGATGGACGAATCTGGGAGGGAGGACTGGGAGGCAGAGCTTAAAAAAGGGGAGGAAGACTAGGGGAAGACTGGTGGGAGCAACATGCCACAGTAGTAGAAGCCAAGATATAGAGATTAGAAGAGCAGCTGAGAAATCTGAAACAGCCTAGAGACAAAGATAATACAGAAGTAGCATCAGCAATGTTTACATCAAACACAGACAACAGGTCTGAAGGGAGCATGGAAGCTAAACTGTATGCAGAGGTCCTGTCAAACCCACATGGGGCCAAAACAAAGACAGGGAGCACACTAGGACAGAATGAGAGGTTGGAAGACACTGAAAGAACTAGGACATGTGCAGGGACCTTACCAGACACTTGTGGGGGCCAGGAGCAGGTGAGCAGGAAGGACAAACCAATGAGCATAGGGGCCACAGCTAGGGAAGGGACTGAAGGAAGGAACACTCCACGGGAAGGAATTAAAACACCTCAGAGGATGCAATGGGAGTACAGTGCGAGGTGGAAAGGGAGAGATCAGTTTTTGTCTATGGGCTAGACGAAGCTGAAGGGGAAGCTTATGATGAAAGAAAGCAGGAGGAGAAAAAAGTGATTGAAGGTATCACGAAGGTGATAGGCGAGGGAGACATGACCCAGGAGGCAAATTTTCGAAGAATTGGGTGGTTCACAAAGAAAAGGAATCGGCCTCTCAAAGTAATTTTCAAGGCAGAATCAACTAGAACCATGATCCTGCAGGATAAAGCACGGCTGAGAGGCAAACAGGAGTTCATGAGTGTGTACCTCGATCGAGACAGAACACAGGACGAAAGGATGATACTGAAAGAGAGAGTGCAAAAACGAAAGGAGGAATGGGAGGAAATGAAAAAGGAGAGCAGAATAACCCAGGAACAGGTGGAAGGACAAGCACACCCCCCAGAAACACCTGCAGAAGGACTCCAGCCACGACACCCCCAAGGCAACTGAATAATCCAAACCAACCATCACACACCGATCCCTCTGTTCCCACCCCCTGCACCACGAACCCTACCCCTACAGCAACCCCTATGGGAGCTCTTCCTCCACCTCTACTGCAACCCCCCACAGGCCACCACCAGGGCTCTTGCTCTCCCAACCCCAGTATTCCCCCAGGACCGCAGTTACAGTATTAGAACAGAAGTTGAAGGTTTGGTACACAAATGCAGATGGATTAACAAATAAATATCAGGAATGGCAAGAAAGAATCAATGAGGAGTCCCCAGACATCATAGCAGTTACAGAAACAAAACTCACAGAGATAATAACAGATGCAATCTTCCCACCAGGATACCAGATCATGAGGAAAGATAGAAGGGGCAGAGGGGGAGGAGGGGTTGCTCTGCTCGTAAAAAAACGATGGAAATTTGAGAAAATGGAAGCCATAGACGAGACAGGAGAAAGGGACTACATAGTAGGTACACTTCAGTCTGGGGAGCACAAGGCGGTCATTGCAGTGATGTATAATCCACCACAGAACTGCAGGAGGCCAAGAGAGGAATATGAAGAGAGCAACAGAGCAATGGTGGATATACTTGCTGAGGTGGCAAGAAGAGCTCACTCCAGCAGAGCAAAGTTGCTGGTTATGGGGGATTTCAACCACAGGGAGATTGACTGGGAAAACCTGGAGCCACATGTGGTCCCGAAACATGGAGAGCCAAGATGTTGGATGTGGTGCTGGAAACCTCATGCACCAACATGTTAAGGACACTACCAGAGTGAGAGAGGAGGATGAACCAGCAAGATTGGACCTTGTGTTCACCCTGGGCAGCTCAGATATTGAGGACATCAAGTATGAGAGTCCCCTAGGAGCTAGCGACCACGTGGTTCTGTGCTTTGAATACATAGTAGAGCTGCAAGTGGAGAGAATAACAGGAGTTGAATGGGAAAAGCCTGACTATAAAAGAGGGAACTACATAGGGTTGAAGAACTTCCTGCGGGAGGTCCAGTGGGACAGAGAACTGGCAGGAAAGCCAGTAAATGAAATGATGGAATATGTAACAACAAAATGCAAGGAGGCAGTGGAAAGGTTTATTCCCAAGGGCAACAGTAACAACGGGAAGACCAGAACGAGCCCCTGGTTTACCCGACGGTGTAAGGAGGCAAAAACAAAGTGCAATAGAGAATGGAAAAAGTACAGAAGGCAGAGAACACACGAAAATAGGGAGATCAGTCGCAGAGCCAGGAATGAGTACGCACAGGTAAGGAGGGAGGCCCAGCGACAGTATGAAAATGACATAGCATCGAGAATCAAGACTGACCCGAAACTGTTGTATAGCCACATCAGGAGGAAGACAACAGTCAAAGACCAGGTGATCAGATTAAGGACAGAAGGTGGAGAACTCACAAGAAATGCTCAGGAGGTATGTGAGGAGCTGAACAGGAGATTTAAGGAAGTTTTTACAGTAGAGACAGGAAGGGCTGTGGGAAGACAGCACAGAAGGGAACATCAAGAGGGAATATACCAACAAGTGTTGGATGACATACGAACAACTGAGGAGGAGGTGAAGAAGCTCTTAAGTGACCTTGACACCTCAAAGGCGATGGGACCGGACAACATCTCCCCATGGGTCCTTAGAGAAGGAGCAGAGATGCTGTGCGTGCCTCTAACCACAATCTTCAACACATCCCTTGAAACTGGGCAACTACCTGAGAAATGGAAGACAGCTAATGTAGTCCCCATATTTAAGAAAGGAAACAGAAACGAGGCACTAAACTACAGACCTGTCTCTCTGACATGTATTGTGTGCAAAGTCATGGAGAAGATTATCAGGAGGAGAGTGGTCGAACACCTGGAAAGGAACAAGATTATAAATGAAAACCAGCATGGGTTCATGGAAGGCACTTGTATCACAAACCTCCTGGAGTTTTATGACAAGGTAACAGAAGTAAGACACGAGAGAGAGGGGTGGGTAGATTGCGTTTTCCTAGACTGCAGGAAGGCCTTTGACACAGTTCCCCACAAGAGATTAGTGCAGAAGCTGGAGGATCAGGCGCACGTAAAAGGGAGGGCACTGCAATGGATAAGGGAATACCTGACAGGGAGGCAGCAACGAGTCATGGTACGTGAAGAGGTATCACAGTGGGCGCCTGTTACGAGCGGGGTCCCACAGGGGTCAGTTCTAGGACCAGTGCTATTTTTGATATATGTGAACGACATGATGGAAGGAATAGACTCTGAAGTGTCCCTGTTCGCAGATGACGTGAAGTTGATGAGAAGAATTAAATCGGACGAGGATGAGGCAGGACTGCAAAGAGACCTGGAGAGGCTGGACATGTGGTCCAGCAACTGGCTTCTCGAATTCAATCCAGCCAAATGCAAAGTCATGAAGATTGGGGAGGGGCAAAGAAGACCGCAGACAGAGTATAGGCTAGGTGGACAAAGACTACAGACCTCACTCAGGGAGAAAGACCTTGGGGTGACCATAACACCGAGCACATCACCGGAGGCACACATCAACCAAATAACCGCTGCAGCATACGGGCGCCTGGCAAACCTGAGAATAGCGTTCCGATACCTTAATAAGGAATCGTTCAAGACACTGTACACTGTGTATGTTAGGCCCATACTGGAGTATGCAGCACCAGTCTGGAACCCACACCTGGTCAAGCACGTCAAGAAGTTAGAGAAAGTACAAAGGTTTGCAACAAGGCTAGTCCCAGAGCTCAAGGGAATGTCGTACGAGGAAAGGTTGAGGGAAATCGGACTGACGACATTGGAGGACAGAAGGGTCAGGGGAGACATGATAACGACATACAAGATACTGCGGGGAATAGACAAGGTGGACAGAGATAGGATGTTCCAGAGAGGGGACACAGGGACAAGGGGTCACAACTGGAAGCTGAAGACTCAGACGAGTCACAGGGACGTTAGGAAGTATTTCTTCAGTCATAGAGTTGTCAGCAAGTGGAATAGCCTAGCAAGTGAAGTAGTGGAGGCAGGAACCATACATAGTTTTAAGAAGAGGTATGACAAAGCTCAGGAAGCAGAGAGAGAGAGGATCCAGTAGCGATCAGTGAAGAGGCGGGGCCAGGAGCTGAGCCTCGACCCCTGCAACCACAATTAGGTGAGTACAATTAGGTGAGTACACACACACACACACACACACACACACACACACACACTTAGACGTTACGGTTATAACCAGCAATCAACGAATTAAATTACATTGTAACAGCCGAAGTGCAGGTAAAGAAGCGACTGCTCGAGGCAGAGAAGAAAAATTATCAGTGATGATGTTGAGGAAAAGACGGTTTTTGGCGCAAGTTTCCCTTGTCAGGACGTTTCACCCCATGTGTAGCTTTGTATGGTCAACTTGATAAGAAAAAAAAAAGAGCTCTGCGCTGAGATAAGCGTTGATAAGATTGAGTGTCTTCTACGATTGTCTTGTACAGTAACGTTACGCTGTTGTATCCATAACAAAAGCAGTAGAACCAGACGAGTTAGAATCATGGTTCTTAAAGGAATGTGCAGACTAAGTTGCCAATCCTACAATTAATTTGAGAACTCACGCGAGCTGCAAAACATAAAAAAAAAATATTCAGAGAAAAGTGCATAAAAGATTTAGAGACCGAAAGGCCAGTTACCAAGAAACAGTTCGATTTTAGTTCAGCAGATTCGTGTATAATAAATCTATTAAGCGACTGCAACAGTCACTGTTGTTATTCAAGGAAAAAAATGAATGTCCCGATTGCGTCTACTTCCTCTTCTAGGAAGCTTTCGATGACCTTCCTCATTAGACACCAATTTGGAAGCAGGAAAATATGTATGAAAATATGACTGAGTTTTTGTTTAGATTGTGCCTCCGAAGCGGTTGTGGTATATTGCGCACTTAGTCTCCTTAGTTCACTGGTCACCCACATCTATGTTCTAGACATAAGCTTCTAGTTTGCTGTGTACAAAAAAAAATCTGTGCTGCGTAAAGTAGTGCCTAGTTTATTATTATTATTACCCCTTTATCTGGCCTGGTAAAGGGATATTACCCCTTTACCAGGCCTGGTAAAGGGTCATTACCCTTTTCCAGGCCTGGTAAAGGGTTTTAAAGATTCGCCAGTATTCTCCCGGCCCGGGCCTTTTCCAAATGGTGGCCCGGCCTTGGCTCCCTGTCGAGGGAGTGTCTGAGACCTAAGTCTCCCATGGGAGGAGGCACAAGTACCCCCTCATCTTTGGGACCAATTGTCCCCAGGCCTAGCCACATTCCCCGCCCTCACAGAGCTCGTATAGAGAAGCTAGGTCTCTCTGGTCTGCCATCCCAGTCCCAAGGGTGCTAATGGGAATGACCGTCTTGTGAGCTGCAAGCTCTGGCTCAGGCACCTACCCTGCCCTAGAAGGGCAAGGCATGGTGTCGATCGTAGTGCCTAGTTTATTGTTTAAGCAATGTCTATGCTGTGGAATGCTGCAGCTAGTTAATTGTGGTGGCAAAATAAAAACAGTTGGTTGTTCATTCAGGTTGCATATCGACTGTTAACCACCAGTGAAGAATACTTTAAGCTCTCAAAATGAAATTAAAGCAGGATCCCAGTGTACGAAGCCTATATCTATCGTTTTATATGCTCTTAATTAGTTAATGGGAGTTTAAAACCTATCGACTAGAATATGGCATTAAGGCTGCACGGTAACTTTTTCACCACCAGACAGGAATACTTTAATCCCTAAAAATAGGGATTAAAGTATACTCTCAGCATATATACGCTGAGAGACCCGCGTCAGGAAACAGGACAAGTGTTTCCTGACGCGGGTCTTATTCATATAATGACCCACATTCTATTCTATTTTCCGGTACGGAACCCGGCCCGGGATCCACATCTGGCTTTTTTTTTTTATTCGCCGGTACTCTCCCGGCCCGGGTCTTGTTTTATTATTATTATTATTATTAAAGATTCGCCGGTATTCTCCCGGCCCGGGCCTTTTCCAAGTGGTGCCCCGGCCTTGGTTCCCTCTTTAGGGAGTGTCTGAGACCTAAGTCTCCCATGGGAGGAGGCACAAGTACCTCCTCATCTTTGGGACCAACTGTCCCCAGGCCTAGCCACAAGCTAGGCCTCTCTGGTCTGCCATCCCCGCCCCAAGGGGGCTAATAGGAATGACAGTCTTATGAGCTAAAGGCTCGGGCTCAGGCACCTACCCTACCCTAGAAGGGTTAGGCATGGTGTCGATGTCTGTTATTATTATTATTAAAGATTAGCCGGTATTCTCCCGGCCCGGGCCTTTTCCAAGTGGTGGCCCGGCCTTGGCTCCCTCTTTAGGGAGTGTCTGAGACCTAAGTCTCCCATGGGAGGAGGCACAAGTACCTCCTCATCTTTGGGACCAACTGTCCCCAGGCCTAGCCACAAGCTAGGCCTCTCTGGTCTGCCATCCCCGCCCCAAGGGGGATAATGGGAATGACAGTCTTATGAGCTAAAAGCCCCAGCTCAGGCACCTACCCTACCCTAGAAGGGTTAGGCATGGTATCGATGGGTCTTCTGTTATTATTAATTATTAAATATTAGCCGGTATTCTCCCGGCCCGGGCCTTTTCCAAGTGGTGGCCCGGCCTTGGCTCCCTCTTTAGGGAGTGTCTGAGACCTAAGTCTCCCATGGGAGGAGAAAAGCTCCAGAAGACCCGATCGACACCATGCCTAACCCTTCTAGGGTAGGGTAGGTGCCTGAGCCCGAGCCTTTAGCTCATAAGACTGTCATTACCATTTGCCCCCTTGGGGCGGGGATGGCAGACCAGAGAGGCCTAGCTTGTGGCTAGGCCTGGGGACAGTTGGTCCCAAAGATGAGGAGGTACTTGTGCCTCCTCCCATGGGAGGCTTAGGTCTCAGACACTCCCTAGACAGGGAGCCAAGGTCGGGCCACCACTTGGAAAAGACCCGGGCCGGGGGAATACCGGCGAATCAAGAAGAAGAATGTATTTTAATCATTTCATTAATCATGTCGTCAAAAGATTGAGGTCCGTACCAGGACTGTCCTGGATATATATATATATATATATATATATATATATATATATATATATATATATATATATATATATATTAGTCACGAACGAGTGGTATTGAATCAATAACAACACTGCGACTAGCCGAGGATTTGAACCCATGTCATTTTGGCCTGCATCATGGTGAGCGAAAATCACATGACATTCATACGCGCTGGACCACCTAATCCTACTTTTAGAGAATCAAGCACCCAGCAGAACTAGGTGTTTTACCTTGATCCGAGGACATACTGTGATGTGGGTACCTCTGAGCTATTATATATATATATATATATATATATATATTATATATATTATATATATATATATATATATATATA
>NC_091299.1:12029011-12034011 GCF_038502225.1 Cherax quadricarinatus | reverse complement strand
GGCACCAGACCTAGTAGCACAAGCTAGTCGGATCCAACTCACACCCAGCCATACCCAATCATGTATTTATCCACAACTCTATTACCAAACCAGTGCTTTCCTATATCCTTCCTGAATCTGAATTTGTCCAACTTGAAACCATTGTTGCGAGTCCTGTCTTGGCTGGAAATTTTCAGCTCGTTATTTACATCCCCTTTATTTATTCCTGTTTTCCATTTATACACCTCGATCATATCCCAACTAATTCTACGCCTTTCGAGAGAGTGCAGATTCAGGGCCCTCAGTCTATCCTCATATGGAAGATTTCTGATACATGGGATCATCTTTGTCATCCTCCTCTGTACGTTTTCCAGAGCATTTATATCCATTCTGTAAGACGGTGACCAGAACTGGGCAGCATAGTCTAAATGAGGCCTAACCAAGGATATATAGAGTTGAAGAACAACCTGAGGACTTCTGTTATTTATACTTCTAGATATGAAGCCAAGGATTCTGTTAGCTTTATTGCGAACACTAATGTACTGTTGTCTTGGTTTTAGATTACTGCCAGAACTCCTAAATCCTTTTCGCAATCAGTAGTATTAAGATCTACATCATTTAGTTTATATGTGGCATGGTTATTTACCTGTTCAACATTTAGAACTTTGCATTTGTCTATATTAAACTGCATCTGCCACTTCTCCGACCACTGCATCAGTCTATTCAAATCATCCTGGAGTGCTCTAGTGTCCTCATTAGAATGAATTGGACGGCCTATTTTGGTGTCATCAGCAAATTTGCTTATGTCGCTATTTATTCCTTCATCTATGTCGTTTATGTAGATTGTGAACAATAACAATCCCAACACTGACCCCTGAGGAACACCGCTTGTGACGTGCCCCCATTCTGATTTCTCCTCATTTATGTAAACTCTCTGCTGTCTATTTGTCAGCCATGCCTCTACCCAGGAAAAAATTTCTCCTCCTATTCCGTGTGCATAAGTTTACCCAATAGCCTCTGATGTGGAACTCTATCGAAAGCCTTACAAAGTCCAATTACACAATATCATATTCATTACCATGATCTACCTCCTCAAACACCTTAGTGAACAAAGTTAATGAATTCGTGAATTCGTAAGACAGGAACGCCCCTTTGTAAAACTGTGTTGAGAATCATTAATCAGTCTGTGCCTGTCAAGATGGCTACGAATTGCTTCGGCAATTATTGATTCCATAAATTTTCCCACTATGGAGGTAAGGCTTATTGGTCTATAGTTCGAAGCCAAGGACCTGACACCTGCCTTGTAAATAGGTATTACATTTGCCATTTTCCACTTATCAGGCACTATGCCAGTTTGTAGTGATATGTTGAAAAGATTAGCCAAAGGTATGCTAAGTTCCTCTTTACATTCCTTTAACACCTTTGCAAACAGCTCATCAGGGCCTGGGGATTTGTTAGGTTTTAATTTCTCTATTTGTCTGAGGACCATGTCACTAGTTACCGTAATCGTACATAGTTTATTATCATCCTGTTCTACATAATCTATTATTTTAGGAATATCGCTAGTATTTTCCTGGGTAAAAACTGAGAGGAAGTAAGTATTGGAAATTTCACACACATCCTTATCACTGTCAGTGATCTGACCAGAGTTACTCTGAAAGAACCCTTTTGGGTTAGTCTTTGAATCCCTTGCGACCTTAGCCTCATAATCCCTTTTTGCTTTTCTTATTCCTTTATTTATTTCTCTCTTTAATTGAATATATTGATTTCTTAACTGCCCATCCCCTCTTTTGATACGCCTATATATGCCTCTTTTGACCAACGAGATGTTTTAATCTATTGTTCATCCATTTGGGATCATTTTTGTTAGATCTAATTTCCCTACTCGGAACAAAAGTTGTCTGGGCAGCTGGAACTATGCTCTGAAAAACATCATATTGCCAACCAAGATCACCTCCCTGACCCATAGTCAGGTCATCCTAATTTTACCCACCCAGGTAATTTCTCAGTACCATGAAGTCGGCCAAGCGAAAGTCTGGGACAGAGATTTGATTGCAGTTATCTGGGTAATTCCATGATATATTGAAACTAAGTGATTTGTGATCACTTTCCCCAAGCTCATCATTAACCTCAAGATTATTAATTAGTGAATCTTTGTTGGCAAGAACCAAGTCAAGCAGATTGTTTCCTCTAGATGGTTCTGTCACAAACTGTTCTAAAATGCAATCCTGAACCGTATCAAGAAAGTCACTAGACTCAAGATTTCCTGTCATATTGTTCCAATCAATTTGTCTAAAGTTAAAATCTTCCATTAACACAACATTTTCATATCTAGATGCCTTATGAATTTAGTCCCAAAGCAGCTTACTGCACTCCCTATCAAGGTTTGGGGGCCTATAAATCACACCCAAAAACTAATTTGTCATGACCCTCGAGAAACTGTAGCCAACAGGTGATGCATCACACGAACAAGAAAGTGCCTATTAAGTTTAGTTTGTATAGGTATAAATTTGTCAATATACTAACATAATTAATAAAAACTACGAACCGCTGGAATCCGTGCAATAAATAGAGAGGATTACAGAACCTTAATGGAGAAAAGCCACGCTGATTACAGTAACGTTATTGGATTATCCTGGGTTATTAACCCACAGACTTAACAGTTCGAACAAAATCTTCTACTATTAACATGTACGTTGCACCAGAAAGATGATGAATTCAATCACCCGCTGATCATAAGATGGCTGTGAGAGGAAGTCATCAGAGTGTGCTGGGAGAGGAAGTCATCAGAGTGTGCTGGGAGAGGAAGCCATCAGAGTGTGCTGGGAGAGGAAGTCATCAGAGTGCGCTGGGAGAGGAAGTCATCAGAGTGTGCTGGGAGAGGAAGTCATCAGAGTGTGCTGGGAGAGGAAGTCATCAGAGTGTGCTGGGAGAGGAAGTCATCAGAGTGTGCTGGGAGAGGAAGTCATCAGAGTGTGCTGGGAGAGGAAGTCATCAGAGTGTGCTGGGAGAGGAAGTCATCAGAGTGTGCTGGGAGAGGAAGTCATCAGAGTGTGCTGGGAGAGGAAGTCATCAGAGTGTGCTGGGAGAGGAAGTCATCAGAGTGTGCTGGGAGAGGAAGTCATCAGAGTGTGCTGGGAGAGGAAGTCATCAGAGTGTGCTGGGAGAGGAAGTCATCAGAGTGTGCTGGGAGAGGAAGCCATCAGAGTGTGCTGGGAGAGGAAGTCATCAGAGTGTGCTGGGAGAGGAAGGCATCAGAGTGTGCTGGGAGAGGAAGTCATCAGAGTGTGCTGGGAGAGGAAGTCATCAGAGTGTGCTCGGAGAGGAAGACATCAGAGTGTGCTGGGAGAGGAAGACATCAGAGTGTGCTGGGAGAGGAAGTCATCAGAGTGTGCTGGGAGAGGAAGTCATCAGAGTGTGCTGGGAGAGGAAGTCATCAGAGTGTGCTGGGAGAGGAAGTCATCAGAGTGTGCTGGGAGAGGAAGTCATCAGAGAGTGCTGGGAGAGGAAGTCATCAGAGTGTGCTGGGAGAGGAAGTCATCAGAGTGTGCTGGGAGAGGAAGTCATCAGAGTGTGCTGGGAGAGGAAGACATCAGAGTGTGCTGGGAGAGGAAGTCATCAGAGTGTGCTGGGAGAGGAAGTCATCAGAGTGTGCTGGGAGAGGAAGTCATCAGAGTGTGCTGGGAGAGGAAGTCATCAGAGTGTGCTGGGAGAGGAAGTCATCAGAGTGTGCTGGGAGAGGAAGTCATCAGAGTGTGCTGGGAGAGGAAGTCATCAGAGTGTGCTGGGAGAGGAAGTCATCAGAGTGTGCTGGGAGAGGAAGTCATCAGAGTGTGCTGGGAGAGGAAGTCATCAGAGGGGGCGGGGAGCGGAAGTCGTCAGAGTGTGCAGGGAGAGGAAGTCATCAGAGTGTGCTGGGAGAGGAAGTCATCAGAGTGTGCTGGGAGAGGAAGTCATCAGAGTGTGCTGGGAGAGGAAGTCATCAGAGTGTGCTGGGAGAGGAAGTCATCAGAGTGTGCTGGGAGAGGAAGTCATCAGAGTGTGCTGGGAGAGGAAGTCATCAGAGTGTGCTGGGAGAGGAAGTCATCAGAGTGTGCTGGGAGAGGAAGTCATCAGAGTGTGCTGGGAGAGGAAGTCATCAGAGTGTGCTGGGAGAGGAAGTCATCAGAGTGTGCTGGGAGAGGAAGTCATCAGAGTGTGCTGGGAGAGGAAGTCATCAGAGTGTGCTGGGAGAGGAAGTCATCAGAGTGTGCTGGGAGAGGAAGTCATCAGAGTGTGCTGGGAGAGGAAGTCATCAGAGTGTGCTGGGAGAGGAAGTCATCAGAGTGTGCTGGGAGAGGAAGTCATCAGAGTGTGCTGGGAGAGGAAGTCATCAGAGTGTGCTGGGAGAGGAAGTCATCAGAGTGTGCTGGGAGAGGAAGTCATCAGAGTGTGCTGGGAGAGGAAGTCATCAGAGTGTGCTGGGAGAGGAAGTCATCAGAGTGTGATGGGAGAGGAAGTCATCAGAGTGTGCTGGGAGAGGAAGTCATCAGAGTGTGCTGGGAGAGGAAGTCATCAGAGTGTGCTGGGAGAGGAAGTCATCAGAGTGTGCTGGGAGAGGAAGTCATCAGAGTGTGCTGGGAGAGGAAGTCATCAGAGTGTGCTGGGAGAGGAAGTCATCAGAGTGTGCTGGGAGAGGAAGTCATCAGAGTGTGCTGGGAGAGGAAGTCATCAGAGTGTGCTGGGAGAGGAAGTCATCAGTGTGCTGGGAGAGGAAGTCATCAGAGTGTGCTGGGAGAGGAAGTCATCAGAGTGTGCTGGGAGAGGAAGTCATCAGAGTGTGCTGGGAGAGGAAGTCATCAGAGTGTGCTGGGAGAGGAAGTCATCAGAGTGTGCTGGGAGAGGAAGTCATCAGAGTGTGCTGGGAGAGGAAGTCATCAGAGTGTGCTGGGAGAGGAAGTCATCAGAGTGTGCTGGGAGAGGAAGTCATCAGTGTGCTGGGAGAGGAAGTCATCAGAGTGTGCTGGGAGAGGAAGTCATCA
>NC_091299.1:12009011-12019011 GCF_038502225.1 Cherax quadricarinatus | reverse complement strand
TGGCCAGAAGACCTCATGCATGCAGGGCAAAGCTCCTGATCATGGGTGACTTTAACCACAAGGAGATCGATTGGGAGAACTTGGACCCACATGGGGGCCAAGATACATGGAGGGCTAAGATGATGGAGGTGGTACTGGAAAACTTCATGTGCCAACACGTAAGGGACACTACAAGAGAGAGAGGAGAGGATGAACCAGCAAGGCTGGACTTAGTATTCACCTTGAGTAGTGCAGATATCGAGGACATCACATATGAAAGACCCCTTGGGGCCAGTGACCATGTGGTTTTAAGCTTCGAATACACAGTGGAGCTACAAGTGGAGGGAGAAGCAGGAAGGTCAGGACGAATGAAGCCAAACTACAAGAAAGGGGACTACACAGGAATGAGGAACTACCTGAACGGGGTTCAGTGGGACAGAGAACTGGCAGGGAAGCCAGTTAATGAGATGATGGAATATGTAGCAACAAAATGCAAGGAGGCTGAGGAGAGGTTTGTACCCAAGGGTAACAGGAATAATGAAAAAGCCAGGATGAGCCCATGGTTTACCCAAAGGTGCAGGGAGGCAAAAACCAAGTGTGCTAGGGAATGGAAGAAATATAGAAGGCAAAGGACCCAGGAGAATAAGGAGAACAGTCGTAGAGCCAGAAACGAATATGCACAGATAAGAAGGGCGGCCCAAAGACAATATGAAAATGACATAGCAGCGAAAGCCAAATCTGACCCGAAACTGTTGTACAGCCACATCAGGAGGAAAACAACAGTCAAGGACCAGGTAATCAGGCTAAGGAAGGAAGGAGGAGAGACAACAAGAAATGACCGTGAAGTATGTGAAGAACTCAACAAGAGATTCAAAGAAGTGTTCACAGAGGAGACAGAAGGGACTCCAGAAAGACGGAGAGGTGGGGCACACCACCAAGTGCTGGACACAGTGCACACAACCGAGGAAGAAGTGAAGAGGCTTCTGAGTGAGCTAGATACCTCAAAGGCAATGCGGCCAGATAACATCTCCCCATGGGTATTGAGAGAGGGAGCAGAGGTGCTATGTGTACCCCTAACAACAATATTCAATACATCTATCGAAACAGGGAGATTGCCTGAGGCATGGAAGACAGCAAATGTAGTCCCAATCTTTAAAAAAGGAGACAGACATGAAGCATTAAACTACAGACCAGTGTCACTGACATGTATAGTATGCAAAATCATGGAGACGATTATCAGGAGAAGAGTGGTGGAACACCTAGAAAGGAACGATCTCATCAACAGCAGCCAACATGGTTTCAGGGACGGGAAATCCTGTGTCACAAACCTACTGGAGTTCTATGACATGGTGACAGCAGTAAGACAAGAGAGAGAGGGGTGGGTGGATTGCATTTTCTTGGACTGCAAGAAGGCGTTTGACACAGTTCCACACAAGAGATTGGTGCAAAAACTGGAGGACCAAGCAGGGATAACAGGGAAGGCACTACAATGGATCAGGGAATACTTGTCAGGAAGACAGCAGCGAGTCATGGTACGTGGCGAGGTGTCAGAGTGGGCACCTGTGACCAGCGGGGTCCCGCAGGGGTCAGTCCTAGGACCAGTGCTGTTTCTGGTATTTGTGAACGACATGACGGAAGGAATAGACGACTCTGATGAGAAGAATTCACTCGATCGAAGACCAGGCAGAACTACAAAGGGATCTGGACAGGCTGCAGACCTGGTCCAGCAATTGGCTCCTGGAGTTCAATCCCACCAAGTGCAAAGTCATGAAGATTGGGGAAGGGCAAAGAAGGCCGCAGACGGAGTACAGTCTAGGGGGTCAGAGACTACAAACCTCACTCAAGGAAAAACATCTTGGGGTGAGTATAACACCAGGCACATCTCCTGAAGCGCACATCAACCAAATAACTGCTGCAGCATATGGGCGCCTAGCAAACCTCAGAACAGCATTCCGACATCTTAATAAGGAATCATTCAGGACCCTGTACGCCGTGTACGTTAGGCCCATATTGGAGTATGCGGCACCAGTTTGGAACCCACACCTAGCCAAGCACGTGAAGAAACTAGAGAAAGTGCAAAGGTTTGCAACAAGACTAGTCCCAGAGCTAAGAGGTATGTCCTACGAGGAGAGGTTAAGGGAAATCAACCTGACGACACTGGAGGACAGGAGAGATAGGGAGGACATGGTAACGCCATACAAAATACTGAGAGGAATTGACAAGGTGGACAAAGACAGGATGTTCCAGAGATTGGACACAGTAACAAGGGGACACATTTGGAAGCTGAAGACACAGATGAATCACAGGGATGTTAGGAAGTATTTCTTCAGCCACAGAGTAGTCAGTAAGTGGAATAGTTTGGGAAGCGATGTAGTGGAGGCAGGATCCATACATAGCTTTAAGCAGAGGTATGATAAAGCTCACGGCTCAGGGAGAGTGACCTAGTAGCGATCAGTGAAGAGGCGGGGCCAGGAGCTCGGACTCGACCCCCGCAACCTCAACTAGGTGAGTACAACTATGTGAGTACACAGGATAACCCAGTAGCGTCATGAAGATTGGGGAAGGGAAAAGAAGACCGCAGACGGAGAACAGTCTAGGGGCGCCCAGAGACTACAAACCTCACTCAAGGAAAAGCATCTCGAGGTAAGTATATCACCGAGCACATCGCCTGAGGCGAACATCAACCAAATAACTGCTGCAGCATATGGACGCCTAGCAAACCTAAGAATAACATTCCAACATCTCAATAAGGACTCTGTACACCGTGTACGTTAGGCCCATATTGGAGTATGCAGCACCAGTTTGGAACCCACAAGGTTGCAAACATAGCAGCCAACTTTGAATTTTTACATGACTGTCATCGCTTTCAACTGTATGTCACTGTGAACTCATTGCTATCATAGTTCACCATAAGCAGATAGATACTATATGTGTCACTGTAAACTCATAGGTACTTAACAAAAAATTAAGAAATTAGGAAAGGATCCAATCTGAGCACACCAGAATCCAGATGCACACAAAAAAGAAATCAGACCAGAAAAATTCCAATTCCCACAACTATTTTGAGTCACTGGAATAATAACAAAAAAAGGAATTTTAACTACTAGGGTAGGCGGCGGCCTCAGTGTCTGAGTCAACCTGTTCATGGTTTGCTGAGCTTTCCATGTTAACTCGTTTCTAACCTTGTTTTATAATAGAGAAACCACCAGTACTATTGATGTAGCCCACAACCGAAGGACTCGGGTTCGATCCAGGGGTAGTTGAAGAGGTTGGCCCTGCTTGCCTAGTAGTGAATAAGTACCCAACTGCTGCTAGTCTACTGTTGTGGCTTCCTAAGGAAAGACAGGGGGGAGGGGGAATGTAATATACTTTAGATAGGACTGGGCTTCAAAATGAGCTAAAGTAGAATAATAATTGTGTTTCTCTTAATCCAATAAAGTAATGAAAAAAATTAGACGGATCATGACTGTACTACATCTCCTGGCATTTCGAGCCGAAGAGATCAGATGATGTGAGGAGTAATAGTTAGTGAAGGTATTGGAACTTGAGACACTAGAAGACGAGGTAATCACTCCCATAACCTAGATGAGGCTGTCCGCCACCGTAGTCTTGACGAATTTGATGAATAGGCTGGAAGACGGACGAAAATCAAGACGTTAGATCGTACTGATCGTGGCTCCTCCCCGCTGATTGTGGCTCCTACCTGCTGATCGTAACTCCTCCCAGCTGATCGTGGCTCCTACCTGCTGATGGTGGCTCCTCCATTCTGATTGTGGCTCCTCCCTGCTGATCGTGGCTCTTACCTGCTGATCGTGGCTCCTCCCTGCTGATCGTGACTCCTCCCTGCTGGCTGTGGCTCCTCCCTGCTGATCGTGCCTCTTACCTGCTGATCGTGGCTCCTCCCTGCTGATCGTGGCTCCTCCCTGCTGACTGTGGCTGATCCCTGATGATTGTGGCTCTTACCTGCTGATCGTGGCTCCTCCCTGCCGATCGTGACTCCTCCCTGCTGACTGTGGCTCCTCCCTACTGATCGTGGCTCTTACCTGCTGATCCCTGCTGACTGTGGCTCCTCCCTGCTGACTGTGGCTCCTCCCTGCTGATCGTGGCTCCTCCCTGCTGATCGTGGCTCTTACCTGCTGATCGTGACTCCTCTCTGCTAATCGTGGCTCTTACCTGCTGATCGTGGCTCCTCCCTGCTGATCGTGACTCCTCCCTGCTGACTGTGGCTCCTCCCTGCTGATTGTGGCTCTTACCTGCTGATCGTGGCTCCTCCCTGCTGATAGTGACTCCTCCCTGCTGACTGTGGTTCCTCCCTGCTGATCGTGACTCTTACCTGCTGATCGTGGCTCCTCCCTGCTGATTGTGGCTCCTCCCTGTTGATCGTGGCTCTTACCTGCTGATCGTTACTCATCCCTGCTGATTGTGGATCCTCCCTGCTGATCGTAGCTTCTCTCTGCTGATACTGGCTCCTCCCTGCTGATTGTGGCTCCTCCCTGTTGATCGTGGCTCTTACCTGCCGATCGTGACTCCTCCCTGCTGATCATGGCTCCTCCCTGCTGATCGTAGCTTCACTCTGCTGATGGTGGCTCCTCCCTGCTGATCATGGCTCCTCCCTGCTGATCGTAGCTTCTCCCTGCTGATAGTGGCTCCTCCCTTTTGATCGTAGCTTCTCCCTGCTGATCATGGATCCTCCCTGCTGATTATGGCTCCTCCCTGCTGATCGTAGCTTCTCCCTGCTGATAGTGGCTCCTCCCTGCTGATCGTGACTCCTCCCTGCTGACTGTGGCTCCTACCTGCTGATCGTGGCTCTTACCTGTTGATCGTGGCTCCTCCCTGCTGATCGTGACTCCTCCCTGCTGACTGTGGCTCCTCCCTGCTGATCGTAGCTCCTCCCTGCTGATCGTGGCTCTTACCTGCTGATCGTGGCTCCTCCCTGCTAACCGTGGCTCTTACCTGCTGATCGTGACTCCTCCCTGCTAATCGTCGCTCTTACCTGCTGATCGTGGCTCCTCCCTGCTGATCGTAGCTTCTCCCTGCTGATAGTGGCTTCTCCCTGTTGATCGTAGCTTCTCCCTGCTGATCATGAATACTCCCTGCTGATTATGGCTCCTTCCTGCTGATCGTAGCTTCTCCCTGCTGATAGTGGCTCCTCCCTGCTGATCGTGACTCCTCCCTGCTGATCGTGGCTCCTCCCTGCTGATTGTGGCTCCTTCCTGCTGATCGTAGCTTCTCCCTGCTGATAGTGGCTCCTCCCTGCTGATCGTGACTCCTCCCTGCTGATTGTGGCTCCTCCCTGCTGATCGTAGCTTCTCTCTGCTGACACTGGCTCCTCCCTGCTGATTGTGGCTGCTCCCTGTTGATCGTGGCTCTTACCTGCTGATCGTGACTCCTCCCTGCTGATCGTGACTCCTCCCTGCTGATCGTAGCTTCTCCCTGCTGATGGTGGCTCCTCCCTGCTGATCGTAGCTTCTCTCTGCTGACACTGGCTCCTCCCTGCTGATTGTGGCTGCTCCCTGTTGATCGTGGCTCTTACCTGCTGATCGTGACTCCTCCCTGCTGATCGTGGCTCCTCCCTGCTGATCGTAGCTTCTCCCTGCTGATGGTGGCTCCTCCCTGCTGATCAAGGCTCCTCCCTGCTGATCGTGGCTCCTCCCTGCTGATCGTGACTTCTCCCTGGTGATCATGGCTCTTCCCTGCTGATCGTGGCTCCTCCCTGCTGATCATGGCTCCTCCCTGCTGATAGTGGCTTCTCCCTGTTGATCGTAGCTTCTCCCTGCTGACCATGGCTCCTCCCTGCTGATTATGGTTCCTCCTTGCTGATCGTAGCGCCAGTCTCCTTACCTGTGCTTCAGGATCTCGACAACCACGGTGTTGTAAACACCACCTCCAAGGCTGAGGGACTGATTACCTCAACTTTTGTATATAGTTCTTCTGTTTTCTAATTATGTCCAAGAATTTGTATTGATAAAGCCACTGGATGGCGAAACGTTTACAATAAAGATAACCAGATGTTGCACAAGTGTCTTAACTTTCATCTTGTCGGTATTGTATACCTGTCTTGCACAAGACAGGACTCGCAGCTATGGTTTTAAGTTGGAAAAATTCAGATTCAGAAGGATATTGAAAAGCACTGGTTTGGTAATAGAGTTGTGGACGAGTGGAACAAACTCCCGAGTACCGTTATAGAAGCTAAGACGCTGTGTAGTTTTAAAAATAGGTTAGATATATACATGAGTGGGTGTGAATGGGTGTGAGTTGGACATGACTAGCTTGTGCTAGTAGACCTTTCTCCTTCTTAAGTGAATGCGACTTGACCTGACTAGGTTGTGTCATTGGCTTAAGCCGGTAGGAGACTTGGACCTGCCTCGCGTAGGCCAGTAGGCCTGCTGTAGTGTTCCTTCTTTCTTACGTTCTTATGTTCTTATAAGAAAGAAGGAACACAGCACCAGCCCTACTGGCCCATGTGAGGCAGGTCCAAGTCACCTACTGGCTTAAGCCACTGATCCAACCTAGTCAAGTCTAGGTCAGATCCACATTAAGGAAGGAGCACAGCATCAGATCTATTAATACAAGCTATTTAGGTCCAACTCTCACCCCCCCACACCCCCTCATGTATTTATCTGACCTATTTTTAAAACTACACAACATTTTACCTTCTATGACGGTACTCGAGAGTTTGTTCCACTCATCCACAATTCTATTACCAAAAACCAGTGCTTTCCAATATCCTTCCTGAATCTGAGTTTTTCCAACTTAAAACCATTGCTGCGAGTCCTGTCTTGGCTAGATATGTTTAGCACGCTATTTATATTCCCTTTATTTGTTCCCGTTTTCCATTTATACACCTCAATTATATCCTCCCTAATTCTACGTCTTTCTAGAGAGTGCAGATTCAGGGCCCTCAGTCTATCCTCATAGGGAAGATTTCTGATACATGGGATCAACTTTGTCATCCTCCTTTGTACTCTTTCCAGTGCATTTATATCCATTCTGTAAGACGGTGACCAGAACTGGGCAGCATAGTCTAAATGAGGCCTAACCAAGGATATATAGAGTTGAAGAACAACCTGAGGACTTTTATTATTTATACTTCATGATATGAAGCCAAGGATTCTGTTTGTTTTATTGCGAACACTTATGAACTGTTGTCTTGGTTTCAGATTACTGCTAACCAGAACTCCTAAATCCTTTTCACAATCAGTAATATTAAGATCTACATTATTTAGTTTATATGTGGTATGGTTATTTTCTTGTCTAACGTTTAGAACTTTGCATTTGTCTATATTAAACTGCATCTGCCACTCCTCCGACCACTACATCAGTCTATTCAAATCATCCTGGAGTGCTCTAGTGTCCTCATTATAATGAATTGGACGGCCTATTTTGGTGTCATCAGCAAATTTGCTTATGTCGCTATTTATTCCTTCATCTATATCGTTTATGTAGATTGTGAACAAGGGGCCCAACAGCGACCCCTGTGGAACACTGCTTGTGACGTACCCCAAGCCTGAATTCTCCCCATTTATGTAAACACTCTGCTACCTATTTGTCAACCTTGCCTTTACCCAGGGAAAAATTTCTCCTATTCCGTGTGCCTTAATTTTCCTCAATAGCCTCTGATGTGGAACCAAGGATTAAGGATATAGTAACTCTTAGGTACACCGAGTTAATGAGAAGAATTGCCGTCACTGGGAAACTGTTTCAAGTTTTTGACACGATGGAGCTCTACATAGAGCGAAACACTGTCACAACAAGAGCTCGCGACATTATCTTCGTTAGTGCATGCTACATTCACCACCAATTGTTTTGCCGGTTTCTGAAACACCAACCATAAAAAAAGGTCAGGTTATCTTGTAATGACTAGGAGGCTGACGCTTATTTTGCTTTTATGTTGTTTAAATCATTCTGACGCAACCCCCTTTTTCGGGCCATTTCTTAGCCAATTCACTGTTTCATAATTCTGTTACCTAACCATATGCATTAAAAACTAATAGTTGTGGTTTGAGTAAAGAGAAAGATGATTGCACTGAAATTCTTTGTCTTTGCATGTTCATGCCAGACCTTCCTTCACCAGGGCCTTCTATGTTACTCCTTCTAGTTTGAGACTTCGAGTTTTATGAAGCTCCTTCTAGTTTTATGAAAATCCTTCTAGTTTATGTGACTATTAGTTTACGAATCTCCTAGTTTATGTGACTCCTTCTAGTTTATGAGACTTCTTCTAGTTTATGAGACTTCTTCTAGTTTATGAGATTTCTTCTAGTTTATGAGACTTCTTCCACTTTATGTGACTCCTTCTAGTTTATGTGACTATTAGTTTACGAGTCTCGTAGTTTATGTGACTATTAGTTTACGAGTCTCGTAGTTTATGTGACTATTAGTTTACGAGTCTCGTAGTTTATGTGACTATTAGTTTACGAGTCTCGTAGTTTATGTGACTCCTTCTAGTTTGAGACTTCTAGTTTTATGAAATTCCTTCTAGTTTATGAGACTCCTTCTAGTTTGAGACTTCTAGTTTTATGAAACTCCTTCTAGTTTATGTGACTCCTTCTAGTTTATGTGACTCCTTCTAGTTTATTTGACTCCTTCTAGTTTATTTGACTATTAGTTTACGAATCTCCTAGTCAATGTTACTCCTTCTAGTTTATGTGACTTCATCTAGTTAATGTGGCTTCTTCTAGTTTATGTGAGTTCTTCTAGTTCATGAGACTCCTAGTTTATTTGACTCCTAGTTTATTAGACTCCTAGTTTATGTGACTCCTAATTTATGTGATTCCTTCTAGTTTGAGACTCCTAGTTTATGTGACTCCTAGTTTGTGAGACTACTAGTTCATGAGACTCCTAGTTTATGTGACTCCTAGTTTATGTGGTTCCTTCTAGTTTGAGACTCCTAGTTTATGTGACTCCTAGTTTGTGAGACTGCTAGTTCATGAGACTCCTAGTTTATATGACTCCTACTTTACAAACAGTGCCATCACATCCATCCTGCTGCTTGTATAATAAATTATACAGTATTTGATAAAATGACGTCGTTTGTTGAATATCGTTTGCCAAATAATCCACTTCTTAATTAACTTATTCCCCTTACTTTGTGAAGAGGGTTTGGCTTAGAATTTCTCTTAATATTTTTCACTATTTTCCCCGCAAAAGGGGATACTTATAGTAGTGTGATAATTTGTTATTTAGTTTCTCTTCCCTTGTGAATTAGAGAGAGAGAGAGAGAGAGAGAGAGAGAGAGAGAGAGAGAGAGAGAGAGAGAGAGAGAGAGAGAGAGAGAGAGAGAGAGAGAGAGAGAGAGAGAGAGAGAGAGAGAGAGAGAGAGGAAAATGGATATGGAATCGAAGCGAGGTCTTCTGAGTGAGAAGCACTTTTCTCTACCATCCAGCCACGATGATTTTCAAAAAAGAATGTTTTACAACATTCATTGTGTGTGAAATGCACGAGCATCCAAGAGCGTGACGCTACTGGTCCCTCCCCCATCCACCTCACCTACCTGGTTCCTATATTTTTTCCGTCATTCGTGGCCATAAAGTCAACTAACAGATGTCCGAATACCACTTGTGTGTATCACTCGGGCCAGCAGCTGTTATCTCATCACATTTACAGGTGAAAAGCTGTAAGCCTTCCTCAGCTCATTAACTGGCTAAGCTGTAATCCTAATTCAGTTTTTTGACAAGTTGAGAGCTATTATCCTGACGCTTTACAATTCAAACCCCAGTGTGTTTGGTCTTACAGCTTTCTATTTTTTGTCCCACCATCCACTCTCTATACTTTACACTACTACTACTTCTACCACTACTTCCACTATCATCCTTACCAATACTACTATTACTACTACTACTACTACTACTACTACTACTACTACTACCACTACTACAACTACTACTCCCACCTCTCTCTTGTCCCGTCTCTTCCAGCTTACCTTTATAGACTGGCTCCTCTCCTTTCTGGTAGGTGAACAGAGGAAACAGTATTTAAAGGAGAATTACCCGAACATTTCTGCTTTCCCCGGGATACATCTTTC
>NC_091299.1:11971511-12004011 GCF_038502225.1 Cherax quadricarinatus | reverse complement strand
CTGATTACAGAATAGTCTGTGTTGCTGCACCCAGCCCTGAGTACAGCATAGTCTGTGTTGCTGCACTCAGCCCTGAGTACAGCATAGTCTGTGTTGCTGCACTCACCCCTGAGTACAGCATAGTCTGTGTTGCTGCACTCACCCCTGAGTACAGCATAGTCTGTGTTGCTGCACTCACCCCTGAGTACAGCATAGTCTGTGTTGCTGCACTCAGCCCTGAGTACAGCATAGTCCGTGTTGCTGCACTCAGCCCTTAGTACAGCATAGTCCGTGTTGCTGCACTCAGCCCTGAGTACAGCATAGTCTGTGTTGCTGCACTCACCCCTGAGTACAGCATAGTCTGTGTTGCTGCACTCAGCCCTGAGTACAGCATAGTCTGTGTTGCTGCACTCAGCCCTGATTACAGAATAGTCTGTGTTGCTGCACCCAGCCCTGAGTACAGCATAGTCTGTGTTGCTGCACTCAGCCCTGAGTACAGCATAGTCTGTGTTGCTGCACTCAGTCCTGAGTACAGCATAGTCTGTGTTGCTGCACTCAGCCCTGAGTACAGCATAGTCCGTGTTGCTGCACTCAGCCCTGAGTACAGCATAGTCTGTGTTGCTGCACTCAGTCCTGAGTACAGCATAGTCTGTGTTGCTGCACTCAGCCCAGAGTACAGCATAGTCCGTGTTGCTGCACTCAGCCCTGAGTACAGCATAGTCTGTGTTGCTGCACTCAGCCCTGAGTACAGCATAGTCTGTGTTGCTGCACTCAGTCCTGAGTACAGCATAGTCTGTGTTGCTGCACTCAGCCCTGAGTACAGCGTAGTCTGTGTTGCTGCACTCAGCCCTGAGTACAGCATAGTCTGTGTTGCTGCACTCACCCCTGAGTACAGCATAGTCTGTGTTGCTGCACTCAGCCCTGAGTACAGCATAGTCTGTGTTGCTGCACTCAGCCCTGAGTACAGCATAGTCTTTGTTGCTGCACTCAGCCCTGAGTACAGCATAGTCTGTGTTGCTGCACTTAGTCCTGAGTACAGCATAGTCCGTGTTGCTGCACTCAGCCCTGAGTACAGCATAGTCTGTGTTTTTGCACTCAGCCCTGAGTACAGCATAGTCCGTGTTGCTGCACTCAGCCCTGAGTACAGCATAGTCTGTGTTGCTGCACTCAGTCCTGAGTACAGCATAGTCTGTGTTGCTGCACTCAGCCCAGAGTACAGCATAGTCCGTGTTGCTGCACTCAGTCCTGAGTACAGCATAGTCTGTGTTGCTGCACTCACCCCTGAGTACAGCATAGTCTGTGTTGCTGCACTCAGCCCTGAGTACAGCATAGTCTGTGTTGCTGCACCCAGCCCTGAGTACAGCATAGTCCGTGTTGCTGCACTCAGCCCTGAGTACAGCATAGTCTGTGTTGCTGCACTCACCCCCGAGTACAGCATAGTCTGTGTTGCTGCACTCACCCCTGAGTACAGCATAGTCTGTGTTGCTGCACTCAGCCCTGAGTACAGCATAGTCTGTGTTGCTGCACTCAGCCCTGAGCACAGCATAGTCCGTGTTGCTGCACTCAGCCCTGAGTACAGCATAGTCTGTGTTGCTGCACTCAGCCCTGAGTACAGCATAGTCTGTGTTGCTGCACTCAGTCCTGAGTACAGCATAGTCTGTGTTGCTGCACTCAGCCCTGAGTACAGCATAGTCTGTGTTGCTGCACTCAGCCCTGAGTACAGCATAGTCTGTGTTGCTGCACTCACCCCTGAGTACAGCATAGTCCGTGTTGCTGCACTCAGCCCAGAGTATAACATCATCTATGTTAGAGGACTCAGAAAGAAAATTTTCACTTCTTGAACATGTGCTGGCACTACCGTAACCGATCACAGGACACCAATTAGGATCAGGAAATGAACTCTCATTTTTTCTGTAGCGTTTTATTTAGACACAAAATTTACGAATATATATATATATATATATATATATATATATATATATATATATATATATATATATATATATATATATATATATATATATATATATATATATATATATATATATATATATATATATATATATATATATATATATATATATATATATATATATATATATATATATATATAACTTTTTCTTTCAACAAACAGGCTATATCCCACCGAGGCAGGGTAGCCCAAAAAGAAAGACAAAAGTTTCTCTTTTTAACTTTAATAATGTATACAGGAGAAGGGGGTTACTAGCCCCTTGCTCCTGGTAGTTTAGTCGTCTCTTACAACACGCATGGCTTACGGAGGAAGAATTCTGTTCTGCTTTCCCTTGGAGATAAGAGAATGAACAAGAACAAGAACTATTAAGAAAATAGAAGAAAACCCAGAAGGGTGTGTATGTATATTCTTGTACATGTATGTGTAGTGTGACCTAAGTGTAAGTAGAAGTAGCAAGACGTACCTGAAATCTTGCATGTTGATGAGATAGAAAAAAAGGCACCAGCAATCCTACCATCATGTAAAACACTGGCGTTGTAAATAAATAAATAAATATATATATATATATATATATATATATATATATATATATATATATATATATATATATATATATATATATATATATATATATATATATATATATATATATATAAATATATAATGTATATATTCTTCTAGGCAACCTCAGTGACTCAGTAGGAATACAGGACCCTAGCTACGCCAGTGCCATCACTGAATGGGAAACACTTGCTGACCCAGCACCAAAACCTATTGCAGCACTGGTCTACAGTCAAGTTCGGATGGTCCTATCGTTGAAAAGGTACTTGCCAACCTCCTTGGGGATGTAACATCAGACAGGGAGACTGCCTATCTCCAAGCTGTGAGTGCACATCACCCCGGGGACTTCCTCCAAACAATTCCCATTTCAGAAATGGGAATACGCCTCTGCCCTAAGACTCTCCGTATTGCAATGGCTCTCCGCCTCGCTGCCCCAATTCACAAGGAATATATGTGTATTTACGGCGATGCACAAGCCTACCAATATGGTCTACATAGTTTTAACTGTTCCAAAACCAAGGGTTGGCACGCAAGACACAATGAAGTCAACGACATCATAAAGAGAAGTCTTGCTACAGCTGGATGTCCAGCCGAGAGGGAGCCCCGATCACTAGCAGCCAACAATACCCACAACCCAGCAAACCGCCCTGACGGGATCACCATCTATCCTTGGAAGAATGGCAAGCTCTTAGCATGGACTATACCTGTGTGTCGACGCTGGCTGACACCTACATCCATCACAGTGTGGGGCGACAGGGGGGAGCTGCTGATCATAAGGAGGAGTACAAGTTCAGCAAGTACAGAGACATAAGCCAAGAGTATCAATTTGTCCCAGTGGTATCAGAGACCTTGGGATCATGGGGAAAAAATGTCACATGCTTCCTTACAGAACTGGGTTCCAGACTCATCGACACCACCAGGGACCCAAGGGCAGCCACTTTCATGTTCCAGCGCCTCGGTATGGCCATCCAGAGGGAAAATGCTTGCTGCATACTTGGCTCGCGTCCGGCTTCGGAGGAGATGGAGGAGATTCATAATCTTTGATATAATTTACCAATGTACTCACGTTTTTATTTTCTGCCAGTGTTTATAAATAAAGTTCACATAAAATATAGAATATAGGGGGCGGTAGGGGAAGAAAATATTCAAACAGCTCCGGGGAGAATTTTCCCTGAGGTACGTTTATTCTCTTTTCTGAGGTGGTACCAGCCTATATATATATATATATATATATATATATATATATATATATATATATATATATATATATATATATATAATACAAAGAAAGGTAATTAGTGTACTTTAAAAATTAGATTATCCTTAGTACACAAGTGAAATACTACACGGAATAAGGCAAATAAGTTTAGTTAATAGGAGGACTTGAACTTGGCAGACTGATAACTGGTTTTCATACAAAATAAATAGTAGCGATGAATGTCATTTATCAGTCTATTAACCTTTTTCTTAAACAAAGTCCTCGTCTTAGACGTGATATTCCATGTTTAAGACATCGTATTTCGTGGTAACAGTTTTTTGGGGAAGGAACCCTGGGAGATTAGACACTGGCTTCCTCAGCTTTCTTCAGGTGTTCAGTCCCATCCCATCAAGTCACTCAGACGCCATATCTCTGTAAGGTTCGTAGTCGTAACCGAATAACTCGAAGTCCAGTCGGTATTTGTCGAAGAGCTGTTCAATCTGTGAGGGAGTGGATAGTGCAAAACTGTTCAGGTGACACAAAATATATCGAATTTTATGTATGTGTGTGTGTGTGTGTTTGTGATTAATCAAAAAGGTGGGGTTCGAACCGTTGTCCCGATGTTAGCAGGTCCAGCGCTTGACCACTGGACTATCAGGCTTCTTTTGTTATTATTATTATTATTATTATTATTATTATTATTATTATTATTATTATTATTATTATTATTATTATTATTATTATTATTATTATTATTATTATTGTTATTATTATTATTATTATTATTATTATTATTATTATTATTATCAAAACTAAGCGCCAAACTCACAAGGGTCATACAGCGCTGACCAGGCTTCTAGTAGGAAAGTCCTGTCTGCGTCAGGCCAGTCTTTGACTGACTTTGAAGGAGTAAGGATAGATTTACCGTGAAAACAAATGAGGCCGTGGGAAAGAACAGGATAGTCGGGTTACAGACGGTAGCCACTGACGCACAGGACATACCAATACCTTCTGTAAAACCTTCCTATTAGAAACGTGGTAGGTCAGCGTTAAAGCACTGGATCTGTTAGTCTCGGAACCACGGTTCGATCTCCCGTCCAGTTTTCTGTATATTCAACAACAGCTGTTCATCACGACTTAAAATGAGTATATATATATATATATATATATATATATATATATATATATATATATATATATATATATATATATATATATATTCTTTCTTCTTTCAACAAACCGGCCATATCCCACCGACGCGGGGTGGCCCTAAAGGAAAAACAAAAGTTTCTCCTTTTACATTTAGTAATATATACAGGAGAAGAGGTTACTAGCCCCTTGCACCCAGCATTTTAGTCGCCTCTTACAACACGCATGGCTTACGGAGGAAGAATTCTGTTCCATTTCCCCATGGAGAATATATATATATATATATATATATATATATATATATATATATATATATATATATATATATATATATATATATATATATATATATATATATATATATATATATATATATATATATATATATATATATATATGCGCAAAACAACCATTGTGAAAGAATAATGAAATTCCAAGCGCTTTCGTGACTACTCACATATGGTTTGCAGCACATTTCTAGATTGGTTTATCCAATGTCTATAAAAAATAATAATCCTAACAAGTCATAATGGAAAGATTTTAGATATATGATCAAATGCAATAAAGAAAAAAAACGAAGTGTGGCGTGAATAGAGAACTGGCAGCCACTGCCAGGCGATTGGGCAAAATGGTCTTATTCTAACTGTTCAAAAAGCCTACAACGGTCATCCATTTGACCGTCTTTTTACAACAGAGACATGATGTCTGTGATTAAGAGGACGGGCTGATAGCTGACCCACAGATATCGTGACTACCAGGTATGTTATAGCTCCTGACACGAGTGTAAGTACATCTAGCATTATCACTAATAACACGACTCACAGCATTGCTTCTGCTCCTCTGCCACCAAAGCACAGAAAAATACTACAATTTAAGATCCCCCGTTGACTGCAGGATAATAATGTCTGCTACTGGCGTTCCTGATCCCTACTGTCGCTGTTCCTGTTGAAAAGAAACAGGCTGCAGAATTGGGATAATAATGTCTGCTACTGGCGTTCCTGATCCCTACTGTCGCTGTTCCTGTTGAAAAGAAACAGGCTGCAGAATTGGGATAATAATGTCTGCTACTGGCGTTCCTGATCCCTACTGTCGCTGTTCCTGTTGAAAAGAAACAGGCTGCAGAATTGGGACAATGTTGCGTTCCGTGTAGAGCTTCATCACAGAGCGGTGCGTTGTCCCAATAACACATTTCAGCAACACGAATCTTTTCTTCACTATTCTCAGCACTTCATCTGAATCTTGCTACTGATTCTACTCTTACTTCCGAGTTAATCTTGCAATAATACTATAATCACCGCTAAAAAACGATACTGATATGCTACTTAATTGTATTTCATCTTGATAACCCAGTGTACTGATACTTCATCACTGGTAACTCCTGTTTTGTCCACCATGATTGTTTTTTTACGATGCTCGAAATATATTTCTTTACACAGAAACTACGCAAATTACCTCCTTCCCTGATGGTACCACTATAATTAATGCTTCTGATAATGGTGCTAAAGTTATTGCTCCTGAAAGTACTGATTATAACCAGTACTAATGCTGCTGGTATATTTAGCACTAATGGCTCTGCTAGTATAATTATTATCAGCAGGAGGATCGAGCCTCCAACACTCTTTGCAATAAATAACCCCCTTCCCCTCTACACACATACATGGTTTATTAATCTTTCATAGGAATATTTCTATCTTAATATAAATCGTCGCTATGGCCAGGTCGAAATTCTCTTAACTCTCGTCTGGATGGTTGAAGGTTCGAGCTTAATAAATCCATACTTACATGAGGTTTTATTAAGCGTTCATGTAAGCGAAACGTAGTGCTGACGAAGGTCTCATTTTATTCTACAATTTTTTTTTTTTTACTTTTAGAAGTTTTTAAATTTTAAAAACAAAACAAATCCTTGTACTCACCTGGTTGGTGGTGAGCTGCGAGAAGTAGATGTTAGCTATGTCAGAGGTTCTGGTATCAGCAGTCTTGTGGATCCACTCCACATGTAGCTGGTCATCCAGTCCTAGCTGATTTATCACGTACTGGGTGTCCTGGGCAGTCCGGCACAGCAAAGTTGTTATTATTAATATAATTACTATTATTATTATTGTTATTATTATTATTATTATTATTATTATTATTATTATTATTATTATTATTATTATTATTATTATTATTATTATTATTATTATTATTGGGAAGCAGTAAGATGGTAAGGATCATACAGTGAATGAGTAATGGGAAGTAATCAGGTTGGATCTGAAGATGGGGTAGGCAGCTCTAATGATTCCTTGGATAGAGAGCCCATTACGACATACCCCTTGAAGGGTGATTCTACCAATAACATTGAGGAATGTGTTGAGCTAGAGCTGTGTCAAGGTTGATATGACAGCAGGACACACTCGCTGGCACTGAGAATGGTGCCAAGGCATGGGCAGCAGGACACTCACCGACACTTAAGTGGTGTTCAAACTGACACCATCACACTCGCTAACACTTGAGTGGTGTCCAGTCTGACACTATCACAGTCGCTGACACTTGAGTGGTGACCAGGCTGACACCATCACACTCGCTGACACTGACCACAATGTTTTCAGAACTTATCACTGAAAGCAACTCTTCTCTTCCCCATAAACATCTTCGTTTCCTTCTCATGAGCTTATTATACGAGTTTGATATTTATATATTGATACTACTTCTGGTTGTCATGTTGGTATTAACTTAAAAAAATGTAAATAAAGAATTTTCCCCCTATATTTTACTTAATAATAAAACACTGCCGTGCATTAGCATGAACTCGATGAATGTGTCGAAAAAAATATATGCATTGTAAAAAGACTTTACAATAAGAGGTAATTCGGAAAATCTACCCTTTTACGACATACCCAATATAAATATAAGGGAAAAAATCATGATTTAATGTTACATCAGGGATGCAAGGGGCCGGTGAGGGCTGGTGGTGCGGTGATCAGTGTGCTCTCGTAAACCACTACATACACCACGTAACTGTCGTGCGAAAATTCCAGCCTTTTAATTTCTTAGTTGATGTGAGAATGATGCTTTATGGAATGTACATTTATACATTTTCGCAACTCGAGAGTGCTTTGATATTTAATTTTCGCGAGTTTGGTGAATTTCACACACACACACACACACACACAAGACCGTAGACGGAGTATAGGCTAGGTGGCCAAAGACTGCAAACTTCGCTCAAGGAGAAAGATCTTGGTGTGAGTATAACACTGAGCACGTCTTTAGAAGCACACATCAACCAGATAACTGCTGTAGCATATGGGCGCCTTAGTAAGGAATCGTTCAAGACTATACACTGTGTACGTCAGGCCCATACTGGAGTATGCAGCACCTGTTTGGAACTCACACTTGATCAAGCACGTCAAGAAATTAGAGAAAGTGCAAAAGTTTGCGACAAAGTTAGTTCCAGAGCTAAGGGAATGTCCTACGAAGAAAGGTTAAGTGAAATCGACCTGACGACACTGGAGGACAGGAGGGTTAGGGTAGACATGATAACAACATACAAAATACTGCGTGGAATAGACAAGGTGGACAGAGACAGGATGTCCCAGAGAGGGGACACAGAAACAAGGGGTCACAATTGGAAAATGAAGACCCAGATGAGTCAAAGGGATGTTAGGAAGTATTTCTTCAGACAGAGAGTAGTCAGGAAGTGGAATAGCCTAGCAAGTGAGGTAGTGGAGGCAGGAACCATACATAGCTTTAAGATGAGGTATGATAAAGCTCATGGAGCAGGGAGAGAGAGGACCTGGTAGCACTCAGTGAATAGGCTGGGCCAGGAGTTGAGTCTCGACCCCTGCAACCACAATTAGGTGAGTACACAGACCGATGCCTCTCGTATCTGAGAGATGCTGCGGCTAGTGTCACCACGCTACCTTATTCTAAGAAAACTTCCCCTTATTTCTTCTGTTGCTACTCTTGCAACATTGCATAGCTCCTGATGATGCACGGAGTAATGTGACTTCTCACATTATCGTATAGTTCCTTGATAATGTGAGAAGTCACGAAAGCGTTTGGAATTTCACTTTCCTATCAGAGTGGTTGTTTTGCACACACACATACACACACACACACACACACACACACACACACACACACACACACACACACACACACACACACACACACACACACACACACACACACACACATATATATATATATATATATATATATATATATATATATATATATATATATATATATATATATATATATATAATAAGATCACAGTAAGCAGGTGATATCACAATATGCAGAACAACCACAGTGAAAAAATACCGAATTCCAGGTGTATTAGTAGATTGTTAAGAAGAAAAACTACGATGGAAACCCATAATTAGCGTGAGGTTGGACAGGTGTAGGAGTGCGCTTCTGCTTCTCATTCTCACTAGCACGAGTATCAAATAGTCTTGTAGAACTGAGCGTTTCCTGGGACTCATCAGGTACCAGCCCGAGAGACATCGTGCAATACTCACAGGCCACTCATCAGGTACCAGCCCGAGAGACATCGTGCAATACTCACAGTCCAGTCATCAGGTACCAGCCCGAGAGACACCGTGCAATGCTCACAGGCCAGTCATCAGGTACCAGCCCGAGAGACACCGTGCAATACTCATAGGCCAGTCATCAGGTACCAGCCCGAGAGACACCGTTCAATACTCACAGGCCAGTCATCAGGTACCAGCCCGAGAGACACCGTTCAATACTCACAGCCAGTCATCAGGTACCAGCCCGAGAGACACCGTGCAATACTCACAGGCCACTCATCAGGTACCAGCCCGAGAGACACCGTTCAATACTCACAGGCCAGTCATCAGGTACCAGCCCGAGAGACATCGTGCAATACTCACAGCCAGTCATCAGGTACCAGCCCGAGAGACACCGTGCAATGCTCACAGGCCAGTCATCAGGTACCAGCCCGAGAGACACCGTGCAATACTCACAGCCAATCAACAGGTACCAGCCCGAGAGACACCGTGCAATACTCACAGGCCAGTCAACAGGTACCAGCCCGTGAGACACCGTGCAATACTCACAGGCCAGTCATCAGGTACCAGCCCGAGAGACACCGTGCAATACTCACAGGCCAGTCATCAAATACCAGCCCGAGAGACATCGTGCAATACTCACAGGCCAGTCAACAGGTACCAGCCCGAGAGACACCGTGCAATACTCACAGGCCAGGCTGCCTCTCCCGTTACGTTTTCTTTCATGATGCAACCTATTCTGGCCCTACGATAACAAAAGTACAGGTTTAAACGTATGACTTTTTCGACCACCTCGTCGTCAGACATTAATAGACTTGTTTTTACATATCTATGTAACCTACCATAACGCATCCTGACCTAACCTATTCTAGCATGACCTAGCCTAAAATGGTAAAATTGACGTTTGACACCACATCAAGAAAATGAGACAGTAAATAATGAATATAATTAATAGAGGATAATATTCGCATTAAGCAAATTCACTTGAACTTTAGAAGCGAGACGGTTACACTGGTCTCTGAAGAGTTGTGAAATGAAGTTATGGATTAGCAGCTAATTAGCAGATTTGACAATAATTATTTAAAATACATCTTACCAAGACTGCAACAAGGAGTACATTTTACTATGGATGAAGCGAAAAATGCAACTAACCAAGGATAGAACGAAAACTGAAATTTTACAAGGGTGGAACAAAAAAAACATAATACCAAGGGTGGAACAAAAAAAACATAATACCAAGGGTGGAACAAAAAAAACATAATACCAAGGGTGGAACAAAAAAAACATAATACCAAGGGTGGAACAAAAAACACATAATACCAAGGATGTAACAAAAAACACATAATACCAAGGATGGAACAAAAAACACATAATACCAAGGATGGAACAAAAAACACATAATACCAAGGATGGAACAAAAAACACATAATACCAAGGATGGAACAAAAAAACATAATACCAAGGATGGAACAAAAAAACATAATACCAAGGATGGAACAAAAAACACATAATACCAAGGATGTAACAAAAAACACATAATACCAAGGATGGAACAAAAAACACATAATACCAAGGATGGAACAAAAAACACATAATACCAAGGATGGAACAAAAAAACATAATACCAAGGATGGAACAAAAAAACATAATACCAAGGATGGAACAAAAAACACATAATACCAAGGATGTAACAAAAAACACATAATACCAAGGATGGAACAAAAAAAACAATACCAAGGATGGAACAAAAACACATAATACCAAGGATGTAACAAAAAACACATAATACCAAGGGTGGAACAAAAAAAACATAATACCAAGGATGGAACAAAAAACACATAATACCAAGGATGTAACAAAAAACACATAATACCAAGGATGGAACAAAAAACACATAATACCAAGGGTGGAACAAAAAAAAATAATACCAAGGATGGAACAAAAAACACATAATACCAAGGATGGAACAAAAAACACATAATACCAAGGATGGAACAAAAAACACATAATACCAAGGATGGAACAAAAAACACATAATGCCAAGGGTGGAACAAAAAACACATAATACCAAGGGTGGAACAAAAAACACATAATACCAAGGATGGAACAAAAAACACATAATACCAAGGATGTAACAAAAAACACATAATACCAAGGATGGAACAAAAAACACATAATACCAAGGGTGAAACAAAAAAAAATAATACCAAGGATGGAACAAAAAACACATAATACCAAGGATGGAACAAAAAACACATAATACCAAGGATGGAACAAAAAACACATAATACCAAGGATGGAACAAAAAACATAATACCAAGGATGGAACAAAAAACACATAATACCAAGGAAGGAACAAAAAACACAATAAAAACGATGGAACAAAAAGCATATGCCAATGATGGAACAAAAAACATTTACCAAGGATGGAACAAAAACATATACCAAGGATGGAACAAAAGACATATATCAAGGCTGGAACAAAAAACACATACCATGAATGGAACAAAAAACACAAACCAAGGATGGAATAAAAACACATCATACAAGGATGGAACAAAAAAAAATGATACCAATGATGGGACAGAATACAGTGATAAACACACTGACATGTCAGTATACCAGAGGCCAGAGATTACACGTTCTCGCAGTGGACAAAAGTATTAAACTAAGTATTTTTGCTAAAAGGAATGTTTGTGAATGAATAATTTTTACCATTTAGTTGAATTAAATATTGTTGTTAAGATAAATATTTATGTTGGCCGAGTGTTTACTGATCAACTGAAGTAAAAATTATTTGCTGAGAGGAATACTGTGTTGGAATAATGTTTACTAATCATCAAGGGTACATATAATGAGAGATGTATATCTCTCAATGAATATACAACAGAGTTCATTTGAATCTCTATTTTAGGGATGAAAACATCTTTGGTGGGTTATAGGTGACGAAGCCTCAGTGACCTTGTGCAGATTCTCCAATATGACGTGGAATGTGCATTGGAGATATTTATATTTCGAGGTTTTGGGATAAAAAAAAATCAACCTAGTGTATTCCAATTTAATCTAACCTTATCTATATTTTGAGTTAAACTATAGATTAATTTTGTTTGGGTTATGTTGTTTATTTGTTAACCTACAAAAATCTTTTTCTCCATGGACGCAAAATATAACAAGTCTCCATTGCATAATCTAATAATATCTTATAATTTACATAAAAAAATCGATCGGCTAAAATAAATGTTGACCAACCAGCCACCCAGTACTAATCGGTGGCTTTCTCAGCTCACACACTGAGTTCCATGGTTCGATCCCCGGTATGAGTGGAAACATTAGGACGCACTTCCTTAAGACACCTGCTGTCCCTGTTCATCTAGCAGTAAATAGATACCTGGATGTTAGCCGACTGGTGTGGGTCGCATCCTGGGGACAAAAGTAACCTAATTTGCCCGAAATGCTCCACATAACAAGGGGCTTCCTATATTGTGTGTCATTGATGTCAGCTATGGTCTGTATAAGTTGTATTACGTACTTGTAGAAATAAAGATTATTATTATTATTATTATTATTATTATTATTATTATTATTATTATTATTATTATTATTATTATTATTATTTTTATTATTATTATTATTATTATTTTATCTGCTAAATCTGCTGAGAGGAATCTGGTGCATTAGCAAAATCTTCACTTCTCACCTCGCTGAAGGTCTCCATCTTGGCAATGACATTGTACTTTATAACACAGGGGGAGCAGAGGGAGTAGATGGGCTTCCAGTGCTCGTCGAACTTGGAGGAGGGTGAGTTGATGAGGTACCTGACAAACTCGGTCCAAGTGGGCTCCGTCCTGTTGGCCAGGGAGCGGTCTTCCTCGGCTCTGTACACTCGCACGATGTTCTTGCCGTACATGGTGTGGTAGTAGCCGTCCCTGTGGAACACGGGGGGAGGGGGAAAGTACACCATCAGTGTTAAGATAATAGATCTTACACCGCCACACACTGTGACCTGCGCCCCCGACAGTGTTAGGGCACACTGTCACATTGCCGCTGACTGCTAAGGTAATCTCCCTCACCAGTACATAGTGCTAATGTAAAATTTCACACCACCATGGTGTTACAGTGGTAGTTCTCCTATCCTTAACATAATCTTCATTCAAAACATTTACTATTTATGTTACAAGAGGGAAAATCATGGCTGATAACAGCAATACCTACATCCCTGAAGTTTTACAAGCAAGAAGATTGTAAAATAGAGACACTCAACATTCGCTTTAACATATTCACATGATTGTATTTATAGATGTTGGGTGTTAGCAGCAGCTGGGTGTTTACAGCTGGCTGGTGTTTAGAGTGGATAGTTGTATAGCAGCTGGCTGCTGTTTACAAGCAGCTGTGTGATGATCATCACAGCCCAAGTTACTCCTTGTCGATCTTTTTTATGTAAATTATATTTAACAATATAAGAACATAAGAATGAAGGCACACCGCAATAGACCTAGTGGCCCATGTTAGGCAGGTCTTACTTACAGCCACACGAACCCGTACAATGTTATGTGGTACTAAACACTCAGCGTTGCTGAACGTTCTTTGTTATTGTTGGTTAAATTACAGGTAAATGTAGGTTAATATGCATGAGAGTTCTGTATATTTCTAACTCGCACAGAGTCTCTCTTCAGTCTGCTGGAGAATGAATGCCAGGCCAGGCACAAACATAAACTACACATCTTTAGACTTAGTTTGTCATGGGAGTTTGTTAGTGCCATGTAGTGGATATAGTTACAGACCAACCTGAGTGTGAAGTGACATGAGTGTGAGGTGACCTGAGTGAGGTGACATGAGTGTGAGGTGACATGAGTGTGAGGTGACATGAGTGTGAGGTGACATGAGTGTGAGGTGACATGAGTGTGAGGAGACCTGAGTGTGAGGTGACATGAGTGTGAGGTGACCTGAGTGTGGTGACATGAGTGTGAGGCGACCTGAGTGTGAGGTGACATGAGTGTGATGTGACATGAGTGTGAGGTGACATGAGCGTGAAGTGACATGAGTGTGAGGTGACATGAGTGTGAAGTGACATGAGTGTGAGGTGACATGAGTGTGAGGTGACATGAGTGTGAAGTGACAAGAGTGTGAAGTGACATGAGTGTGAGGTGACATGAGTGTGGGGTGACCTGAGTGTGAGGTGACATGAGTGTGAGGTGACATGAGTGTGAGGTGACATGAGTGTGAGGTGACATGAGTGTGAGGTGGCATGAGTGTGAGGTGACATGAGTGTGAGGTGACCTGAGTGTGAGGTGACATGAGTGTGAGGTGACATGAGTGTGAGGTGACCTGAGTGTGAGGTGACCTGAGTGTGAGGTGACATGAGTGTGAGGTGACATGCCAAAATGAATTATACAAGCAGCAGGACCTGAACATTACTATAAACACAGATGCATCTGAACATGAACTATCCTTCTCAGACGCTCCTTGACATGAACTATCCTTCACAGACGCTCCTAGACATGAACTATCCTTCACAGACGTTCCTAGACATGAACTATCCTTCACAGACGCTCCTAGACATGAACTATCCTTCACAGACGCTCCTAGACATGAACTATCCTTCACAGACGCTCCAAGACGTGAACTATCTTTCACAGACGTTCCTAGACATGAACTATCCTTCACAGACGCTCCTAGACATGAACTATCCTTCACAGACGTTCCTAGACATGAACTATCCTTCACAGACGCTCCTAGACATGAACTATCCTTCACAGACGCTCCTAGACATGAACTATCCTTCACAGACGCTCCAAGACGTGAACTATCTTTCACAGACGTTCCTAGACATGAACTATCCTTCACAGACGCTCCTAGACATGAACTATCCTTCACAGACGCTCCAAGACGTGAACTATCTTTCACAGACGTTCCTAGACATGAACTATCCTTCACAGACGCTCCTAGACATGAACTATCCTTCACAGACGCTCCAAGACGTGAACTATCTTTCACAGACGTTCCTAGACATGAACTATCCTTCACAGACGCTCCTAGACATGAACTATCCTTCACAGACGCTCCTAGACATGAACTATCCTTCACAGACGCTCCAAGACGTGAACTATCTTTCACAGACGTTCCTAGACATGAACTATCCTTCACAGACGTTCCTAGACATGAACTATCCTTCACAGACGCTCCTAGACATGAACTATCCTTCACAGACGCTCCAAGACGTGAACTATCTTTCACAGACGTTCCTAGATATGAACTATCCTTCACAGAAGCTCCTAGACATGAACTATCCTTCACAGAAGCTCCTAGACATGAATTATCCTTCACAGAAGCTCCTAGACATGAACTATCCTTCACAGAAGCTCCTAGACATGAACTATCCTTCACAGACGCTCCTAGACATGAACTATCCTTCACAGACGTTCCTAGACATGAACTATCCTTCACAGACGCTCCTAGACATGAACTATCCTTCACAGACGCTCCTAGACATGAACTATCCTTCACAGACGCTCCAAGACGTGAACTATCTTTCACAGACGTTCCTAGACATGAACTATCCTTCACAGACGCTCCTAGACATGAACTATCCTTCACAGACGTTCCTAGACATGAACTATCCTTCACAGACGCTCCTAGACATGAACTATCCTTCACAGACGCTCCTAGACATGAACTATCCTTCACAGACGCTCCAAGACGTGAACTATCTTTCACAGACGTTCCTAGACATGAACTATCCTTCACAGACGCTCCTAGACATGAACTATCCTTCACAGACGCTCCAAGACGTGAACTATCTTTCACAGACGTTCCTAGACATGAACTATCCTTCACAGACGCTCCTAGACATGAACTATCCTTCACAGACGCTCCAAGACGTGAACTATCTTTCACAGACGTTCCTAGACATGAACTATCCTTCACAGACGCTCCTAGACATGAACTATCCTTCACAGACGCTCCTAGACATGAACTATCCTTCACAGACGCTCCAAGACGTGAACTATCTTTCACAGACGTTCCTAGACATGAACTATCCTTCACAGACGTTCCTAGACATGAACTATCCTTCACAGACGCTCCTAGACATGAACTATCCTTCACAGACGCTCCAAGACGTGAACTATCTTTCACAGACGTTCCTAGATATGAACTATCCTTCACAGAAGCTCCTAGACATGAACTATCCTTCACAGAAGCTCCTAGACATGAATTATCCTTCACAGAAGCTCCTAGACATGAACTATCCTTCACAGAAGCTCCTAGACATGAACTATCCTTCACAGAAGCTCCTAGACATGAACTATCCTTCACAGAAGCTCCTAGACATGAACTATCCTTCACAGACGCTCCTGGACATGAACTATCCTTCACAGAAGCTCCTGGACATGAACTATCCTTCACAGAAGCTCCTAGACATGAACTATCCTTCACAGACGCTCCTGGACATGAACTATCCTTCACACACGCTCCTAGACATGAACTATCCTTCACAGACGCTCCTAGACATGAACTATCCTTCACACACGCTCCTGGACATGAACTATCCTTCACACACGCTCCTAGACATGAACTATCCTTTACAGACGCTCCTAGACATGAACTATCCTTCACACACGCTCCTAGACATGAACTATCCTTCACACACGCTCCTAGACATGAACTATCCTTCACACACGCTCCTAGACATGAACTATCCTTTACAGACGCTCCTAGACATGAACTATCCTTCACAGAAGCTCCTAGACATGAACTATCCTTCACACACGCTCCTAGACATGAACTATCCTTCACACACGCTCCTAGACATGAACTATCCTTTACAGACGCTCCTAGACATGAACTATCCTTCACAGAAGCTCCTAGACATGAACTATCCTTCATATACGTTCCTAGACATGAACTATCCTTCACAGACGCTCCTGGACATGAACTATCCTTCACAGACGCTCCTGGACATGAACTATCCTTCACAGAAGCTCCTAGACATGAACTATCCTTCACAGAAGCTCCTAGACATGAACTATCCTTCACAGACGCTCCTAGACATGAACTATCCTTCACAGACGCTCCTAGACATGAACTATCCTTTACAGACGCTCCTAGACATGAACTATCCTTCATATACGTTCCTAGACATGAACTATCCTTCACAGACGCTCCTAGACATGAACTATCCTTCACAGACGCTCCTAGACATGAACTATCCTTTACAGACGCTCCTAGACATGAACTATCCTTCATATACGTTCCTAGACATGAACTATCCTTTACAGACGCTCCTGGACATGAACTATCCTTCACAGACGCTCCTGGACATGAACTATCCTTCACAGAAGCTCCTAGACATGAACTATCCTTCACAGACGCTCCTGGACATGAACTATCCTTCACAGACGCTCCTGGACATGAACTATCCTTCACAGACGCTCCTGGACATGAACTATCCTTCACAGAAGCTCCTGGACATGAACTATCCTTCACAGAAGCTCCTAGACATGAATTATCCTTCACAGAAGCTCCTAGACATGAACTATCCTTCACAGAAGCTCCTAGACATGAATTATCCTTCACAGAAGCTCCTAGACATGAACTATCCTTCACAGAAGCTCCTAGACATGAACTATCCTTCACAGAAGCTCCTAGACATGAACTATCCTTCACAGAAGCTCCTAGACATGAACTATCCTTCACAGAAGCTCCTAGACATGAACTATCCTTCACAGAAGCTCCTAGACATGAACTATCCTTCACAGAAGCTCCTAGACATGAACTATCCTTCACAGAAGCTCCTAGACATGAACTATCCTTCACAGAAGCTCCTAGACATGAACTATCCTTCACAGAAGCTCCTAGACATGAACTATCCTTCACAGAAGCTCCTAGACATGAACTATCCTTCACAGACGCTCCTAGACATGAACTATTTACTAAAGACGTAAAAATGTACTTAAGTTCCAGAATATGAACAAACCTGGACAACAAAATATTTCCTGAAGTGGTAAAAATTTTTTACGCTAATTCGAGTAATCTGGAATGTGAAGATAAAGTTGGCTAAACACATACAAATTTTACCTAAAAGAGAAAAAAAACGCCAATCAAATTTGTCATGTATTCTGAGTATTGCTGATAAACTGACTAGTGAATTATTATTATAATCAAAGGGGAAGCGCTAAACCCGGAGGATTATACAGCGCCTGGGGGGGGGGATGTGGAAGGCATTCAGGCTTAATTCGGGGAACTGGAGAACAGATCCAATTCCCTAAATCAAGAGCCCCTCACCAAGTGACTAGTGAAGAGTGTGCGCAAACTTCAGCAGTGGAGCCTCACTGATTTATTAATAAATAGTGCCTCAAAAAATAGATGTCACGAATTTTTTTTTTTTCAAACTGGTGAGTTATATTCAGTATTAGTGACAAGCTGACGACAACTGAACAATAAACACATATCCCCACATGTGAGACTTTATTAATAATGAAGTGGCGTACCTGAACATGAAGCTGCGTAACTGAACATGAAGTAACGTATCTAAGCATAAAGTTACGTACCTGAACATGAAGCAACGTATCTAAGCATGAAGTGACGTACCTGAACATGAAGCAACGTATCTAAGCATGAAGTGACGTACCTGAACATGAAACAACGTATCTAAGCATGAAGTTACGTACCTGAACATGAAGCAACGTATCTAAGCATGAAGTGGCGTACGTGAACATGAAACAATGTGTCTAAGCATGAAGTGGCGTACCTGAACAGGAAACAACGTGTCTAGCATGAAGCGACGTACCTGAACGTGAAGCAACGTATCTAAGCATGAAGTGACGTACCTGAACATGAAACAACGTATCTAAGCATGAAGTGACGTACCTGAACATGAAACAACGTATCTAAGCATGAAGTTACGTACCTGAACGTAAAACAACGTATCTAAGCATGACGTGACGTACCTGAACATAAAGCAACGTATCTAAGCATGAAGTGACGTACCTGAACATGAGATCTCGTTGGTAATTTTCCAGCTTGTCGCGGTAGGCAGAGAGGATGCGCTCAAAGGGATGGCGTACCACAAGCAGTTTGAAGCTGTTCTTAAACGCTCGTTTCATCTTGCTGCTGGACATCCTGGGCGAAACATTGTTAAATCACTTTAAAAACTGCCTGGGTTAAAACTGTGCAGACTCCGGCTCCAGCTGCCGGCCATCCTGAGTGAACCATTGTGAAACGCTCTTAAGATATGCCAGACGGACGCTGCTTTGATTAATATTTCGTAGATCAGGACATATTGAGCGAAACATTGTGCAAAAAGCACCAACTGAGTTAATATTCAGTAGGCACCAGCGCTATCTTATTATAGTCAGGCTGGTTAACACTCTCCTGGAATAATAATTAAATACAACATTAAATGTTTAAGAAACATCCTTATATATTCTTCTTTGATATATATATATATATATATATATATATATATATATATATATATATATATATATATATATATATATATATATATATATATATATATATATGTCGTGGCGAATATGTAAAACTGGTCAATTAGCAAGAACTTATTTAAAATTAAGTTCTTTCTAAAATTTTCTCTTATACGTTTAAAGATATATTTTTTTTTCATTAAAGTTAATGTAAAAATTTTTAATTTAGCTCCAAAAGTATCTTAGAAAACTTACCTAACCTTATTATAACGAGAACAATTTATTTTAGCCTAACCCAACTAAATATGTTTTAAATACGTTTACAATAATTTAATACTAAACAAACACAAACAAATATATTTTTTTTCGTTAGGTTCAGAATGATTTTGGCGAAATTATTGCATACACAAATTTTCACTTGTCCTATATGGCAAGATGAACGTTGCTATTTAAGCCAAGATCGCAAGTTCTGCCTATTCGGCACGACATATATATATATATATATATATATATATATATATATATATATATATATATATATATATATATATATATATATATATATATATATATATATATATATATATATACATATATATATATATATATATATATATATATATATATATATATATATATATATATATATATATATATATATATATATATATATATACATATACATATACATATGTGTGTGTGTGTACTCACCTAGTTGTACTCACCTAGTTGAGGTTGCGGGGGTCGAGTCCGAGCTCCTGGCCCCGCCTCTTCACTGATCGCTACTAGGTCACTCTCCCCGAGCCGTGAGCTTTATCATACCTCTGCTTAAAGCTATGTATGGATCCTGCCTCCACTACATCGCTTCCCAAACTATTCCACTTACTGACTACTCTGTGGCTGAAGAAATACTTCCTAACATCCCTGTGATTCATCTGTGTCTTTAGCTTCCAACTGTGTCCCCTTGTTGCTGTGTCCAAACTCTGGAACATCCTGTCTTTGTCCACCTTGTCAATTCCCCTCAGTATTTTGTATGTCGTTATCATGTCCCCCCTATCTCTCCTGTCCTCCAGTGTCGTCAGGTTGATTTCCCTTAACCTCTCCTCGTAGGACATACCTCTTAGCTCTGGGACTAGTCTTGTTGCAAACCTTTGCACTTTCTCTAGTTTCTTTACGTGCTTGGCTAGGTGTGGGTTCCAAACTGGTGCCGCATACTCCAATATGGGCCTAACGTATACGGTGTACAGGGTCCTGAACGATTCCTTATTAAGATGTCGGAATGCTGTTCTGAGGTTTGCTAGGCGCCCATATGCTGCAGCAGTTATTTGGTTGATGTGCGCTTCAGGAGATGTGCCTGGTGTTATACTCACCCCAAGATCTTTTTCCTTGAGTGAGGTTTGTAGTCTCTGACCCCCTAGACTGTACTCCGTCTGCGGCCTTCTTTGCCCTTCCCCAATCTTCATGACTTTGCACTTGGTGGGTTTGTGACACAGGATTTCCCGTCCCTGAAACCATGCTGGCTGCTGTTGATGAGATCATTCCTTTCTAGGTGTTCCACCACTCTTCTCCTGATAATCTTCTCCATGATTTTGCATACTATACATGTCAGTGACACTGGTCTGTAGTTTAACGCTTCATGTCTGTCTCCTTTTTTAAAGATTGGGACTACATTTGCTGTCTTCCATGCCTCAGGCAATCTCCCTGTTTCGATAGATGTATTGAATATTGTTGTTAGGGGTACACATAGCGCCTCTGCTCCCTCTCTCAATACCCATGGGGAGATGTTATCTGGCCCCATTGCCTTTGAGTTATCTAGCTCACTCAGAAGCCTCTTCACTTCTTCCTCGGTTGTGTGCACTGTGTCCAGCACTTGGCAATGTGCCCCACCTCTCCATCTTTCTGGAGCCCCTTCTGTCTCCTCTGTGAAAACTTTTTTGAATCTCTTGTTGAGTTCCTCACTTACTTCACGGTCATTTCTTGTTGTCTCGCCTCCTTCCTTCCTTAGCCTGATTACCTGGTCCTTGACTGTTGTTTTCCTCCTGATGTGGCTGTATAACAGTTTCGGGTCAGATTTGGCTTTCACTGCTATGTCGTTTTCATATTGTCTTTGGGCCTCCCTTCTTATTTGTGCATATTCGTTTCTGGCTCTATGACTGCTCTTCTTATTCTCCTGGGTCCTTTGCGTTCTATATTTCTTCCATTCCCTAGCACACTTGGTTTTTGCCTCCTTGCATCTTTGGGTGAACCATGGGCTCATCCTGGCTTTTTCATTATTCCTGTTACCCTTGGGTACAAACCTCTCCTCAGCCTCCTTGCATATTGTTGCTACATATTCCATCATCTCATTAACTGGCTTCCCTGGCAGTTCTCTGTCCCACTGAACCCTGGTCAGGAAGTTCCTCATTCCCGTGTAGTCCTCTTTCTTGTTGTTTGGCTTCATTCATCCTGGCCTTCCTGCTTCTCCCTCCCGTTGTAGCTCTACTGTGTATTCGAAGCTTAAAACTACGTGATCGCTGGCCCAAAGGGGTCTTTCATATGTGATGTCCTCAATATCTGCACTACTCAAGGTGAATACTAAATCCAGCCTCGCTGGTTCATCCTCTCCTCTCTCTCTTGTAGTGTCCCTTATGTGTTGGTACATGAAGTTTTCCAATACCACCTCCATCATCTTAGCCCTCCATGTATCTTGGCCCCCATGCGGCTTCAAGTTCTCCCAATTGATCTCCTTGTGGTTAAAGCCACCCATGATCAGGAGCTTTGCCCTGCATGCATGAGCTCTTCTGGCCACTGCAGCCAGTGTGTCAACCATCGCTCTATTGCTCTCGTCGTACTCTTGTCTTGGCCTCCTGCTGTTCTGTGGTGGGTTATACATCACTGCTATTACCACCTTGGGATCTCCAAAGTGAAGCTCTCCCACTATGTAATCACTTTCTTCTCCACTGTCTCCTCTCTCCAGCTCATCAAAATTCCATCGGGTTTTGATCAGCAATGCCACTCCTCCACCCCCCTGTTCCCTCTGTCTTTCCTCAGGATCTGGTATCCCGTTGGATAGATGGCATCTGTTATCATACCTGTAAGCTTGGTTTCTGTGAGAGCTATGATATCCGGTGATGCCTCTTTGACTCTTTTGTGCCACTCCTCCCACTTATTTGTTATTCCATCAGCGTTTGTGTACCATACCTTCAGTTTCTTTTCCAACACTGTGGTTCGGGGGCCTGTGAGGGTGGGAGACCTGGTAGCATACTGTGGGATTCTATAGCTCAGTGTTGGGTGGAAGCTGTGGGTATGGAGTGTAGTGTGTGTTAGGATGGTGTGATAGGTTGTGGGGTTCTGAGAATAGTTGTGTGTGTGCTTGCCCTTGCTGCTCTGTTCTGCTCTGACTGACCTCTGCTGGTTCCATCCTTGTCTCCTTTCCTAGCTCCTTTCGCTTTTTTGTCCTCTCTCTCAGCTGCTGTCATTCTGTTTGTGTTCTGTCTCTGTCTAGGAACACCCTCTTGTACTCTTCCGAGTATTTCAACCGTGGTTTCTCTTGGAGGATTCTGTTCCGCACTGTTTCCGTCCTGAGAATCAGCTTGATCGGTTGGTTTCTCCCCTTCGAGTACCCCCGTATTCTCTGAAAATTTACAATCTCGTCCATCTCTTGACCTATTTCTGTGATGATTTTCTCAATCTCCTTTCTTTCTTCCTGCTGCCTTTCAGTGTGTGTCCATTCCTCTCTCTCCTAAAGCCCATGGATAAACACTGATTTTGCCCTTTCCTCCTCCCATTGCCTCACCCTCTGTGACTCTGGATCCTGCCTGTATGTGGTCATTTTCTCCCTTGATTTTTCCAGTGGCTCTTGATAGCATGGTTGTGCCTCAGCATTCGACTTATCTCCCTCTCCATCTGCACCCAGCTGTTCTTCCCTTTCACTCCTTGGCCCTTCTTGGCAGGCTGATATGACCTTAGCATAATTCATATCTCCTTCCTTCCTGTTTGGCCTCTCAGCTTCATATGCTGTGTCTTCTCTGGTCACTGTCCCTGTAACTCGCTTCAGCCTATTTATCTCAACTTCTAGGATCCTTATCCTGGCTACTGCAGTTTCGACATGTGCCTCCCAGTTCTTTGTCTCCTTCTCCAACCTCTTTTCCAATTTCACAGAGAGCTCTTTCTCCATTTTTTCAGAAAGTTCCCCTAATTTTCTCTCCCACTCTTGTTCCATCCTTTTCCACTGCTCCTCCATCCACTCCTCTCTATCAGTACCATTCTCATCTGATCCCTGGTTCCTGCCAGTCCCCACCATTTTTTTATTTTTTTTGTAAGAGAGAGAGAGAGAAGGGAAAGGTAGAAGGAGAGAGAGAGGGGAAGATTGAGAAGGGAAAGGGGGAGAGAGAGTGTGAGAGAGAGGGGGAAAGAGAGAGAAGGGAAGGGTAGGAGAGGGGGAGAGTGAGAAGGGAAAATGGGGAAGAGATAGGATAGGATAGGATAGGATTTCGTTCGGATTTTTAACCCCGGAGGGATAGCCACCCAGGATAACCCAAGAAAGTCAGTGCGTCATCGAGGACTGTCTAACTTATTTCCATTGGGGTCCTTAATCTTGTCCCCCAGGATGCGACCCACACCAGTCGACTAACACCCAGGTACCTATTTGCTGCTAGGTGAACAGGACAACAGGTGTAAGGAAACGTGTCGAATGTTTCCACCCGCCGGGAATCGAACCCGGGCCCTCCGTGTGTGAAGCGGGAGCTTTAGCCACCAGGCCACCGGGCCACCGGGCCACCAGAGAGAGAGAGAGAGAGAGAGAGAGAGAGAGAGAGAGAGAGAGAGAGAGAGAAGTAGAGAAGAGAGGAGAGGAAAGAGAGTAGGGGAGAGTGGAGAGGAGGAGAGAGAGAGAGAGAGAGAGAGGAGAGAGAGGGAGAGGGAAAAGAGAGAAGAGAGAGAGAGAGAGAGAGAGAGAGAGAGAGAGAGAGAGAGAGAGAGAGAGAGAGAGAGAGAGAGAGAGAGAGAGAGAGAGAGAGAGAGAGAGAGAGAGAGAGAGAGAGAGAGAGAGAGAGAGAGAGAGAGAGCGAGAGAGGAGGAGAGAGAGAGAGAGGGGGAGAGAGAAGGAAAAGTAGAGGGGAGAGAGAGGGGGAGAAGAGAGGGAGAGAGAGAAGAGAGGGGGAGAGAGGGAAGGGTGGGGAAGATGGAAGAGAGAGAGAGAGAGAGAGAGAGAGAGAGAGAGAGAGAGAGAGAGAGAAGAGAGAGAGAGAGAGAGGAGAGAGAGAGAGAGAGAGAGGGGAGAGGGAGAGAGAGAGGGGAGAGGGGAGATAAGAGGGGAGGAGAGGAGAGAGGGGAGAGAGAGGGGGAGGAGGGGACAAAGGTGTGAAATCCTGTGTATGTGTGTGTGTGTTTGCGGTTGTACTACAGCTTACAAGTGCTTGTTCCTGTGAGTGAGTGTGTGTGTGTGTGTGTGTGTGTGTGTGTGTGTGTGTGTGTGTGTGTGTGTGTGTGTGTGTGTGTGTGTGTGTGTGTGTGTGTGTGTGTGTGTGTGTGTGTGTGTGTGTGTGTGTGTGTGTGTGTGTGTGTGAGTGTGTGTGTGTGTGTGTGTGTATGTGTACTCACCTAGTTGTACTCACCTAGTTGAGGTTGCGGGGGTCGAGTCCGAGCTCCTGGCCCCGCCTCTTCACTGATCGCTACTAGGTCACTCTCCCTGAGCCGTGAGCTTTATCATACCTCTGCTTAAAGCTATGTATGGATCCTGCTTCCACTACATCGCTTCCCAAACTATTCCACTTACTGACTACTCTGTGGCTGAAGAAATACTTCCTAACATCCCTGTGATTCATCTGTGTCTTCAGCTTCCAACTGTGTCCCCTTGTTACTGTGTCCAATCTCTGGAACATCCTGTCTTTGTCCACCTTGTCAATTCCTCTCAGTATTTTGTATGTCGTTATCATGTCCCCCCTATCTCTCCTGTCCTCCAGTGTCATCAGGTTGATTTCCCTTAACCTCTCCTCGTAGGACATACCTCTTAGCTCTGGGACTAGTCTTGTTGCAAACCTTTGCACTTTCTCTAGTTTCTTCACGTGCTTGGCTAGGTGTGGGTTCCAAACTGGTGCCGCATACTCCAATATGGGCCTAACGTACACGGTGTACAGGGTCCTGAATGATTCCTTATTAAGATGTTGGAATGCTGTTCTGAGGTTTGCTAGGCGCCCATATGCTGCAGCAGTTATTTGGTTGATGTGCGCTTCAGGAGATGTGCCTGGTGTTATACTCACCCCAAGATCTTTTTCCTTGAGTGAGGTTTGTAGTCTCTGACCCCCTAGACTGTACTCCGTCTGCGGCCTTCTTTGCCCTTCCCCAATCTTCATGACTTTGCACTTGGTGGGATTGAACTCCAGGAGCCAATTGCTGGACCAGGTCTGCAGCCTGTCCAGATCCCTTTGTAGTTCTGCCTGGTCTTCGATTGAGTGAATTCTTCTCATCAACTTCACGTCATCTGCAAACAGGGACACCTCAGAGTCTATTCCTTCCGTCATGTCGTTCACAAATACCAGAAACAGCACTGGTCCTAGGACTGACCCCTGCGGGACCCCGCTGGTCACAGGTGCCCACTCTGACACCTCACCACGTACCATGACTCGCTGCTGTCTTCCTGACAAGTATTCCCTGATTCATTGTAGTGCCTTCCCTGTTATCCCTGCTTGGTCCTCCAGTTTTTGCACCAATCTCTTGTGTGGAACTGTGTCAAACGCCTTCTTGCAGTCCAAGAAAATGCAATCCACCCACCCCTCTCTCTCTTGTCTTACTGCTGTCACCATGTCATAGAACTCCAGTAGGTTTGTGACACAGGATTTCCCGTCCCTGAAACCATGTTGGCTGATGTTGATGAGATCGTTCCTTTCTAGGTGTTCCACCACTCTTCTCCTGATAATCTTCTCCATGATTTTGCATACTATACATGTCAGTGACACTGGTCTGTAGTTTAATGCTTCATGTCTGTCTCCTTTTTTAAAGATTGGGACTACATTTGCTGTCTTCCATGCCTCAGGCAATCTCCCTGTTTCGATAGATGTATTGAATATTGTTGTTAGGGGTACACATAGCACCTCTGCTCCCTCTCTCAATACCCATGGGGAGATGTTATCTGGCCCCATTGCCTTTGAGGTATCTAGCTCACTCAGAAGCCTCTTCACTTCTTCCTCGGTTGTGTGCACTGTGTCCAGCACTTGGTGGTGTGCCCCACCTCTCCGTCTTTCTGGAGTCCCTTCTGTCTCCTCTGTGAACACTTCTTTGAATCTCTTGTTGAGTTCTTCACATACTTCACGGTCATTTCTTGTTGTCTCTCCTCCTTCCTTCCTTAGCCTGATTACCTGGTCCTTGACGGTTGTTTTCTTCCTGATGTGGCTGTATAACAGCTTCGGGTCAGATTTGGCTTTTTCTGCTATGTCGTTTTCATATTGACGCTGGGCCTCCCTTCTTATCTGTGCATATTCGTTTCTGGCTCTATGACTGCTCTCCTTATTCTCCTGGGTCCTTTGCCTTCTATATTTCTTCCATTCCCTAGCACACTTGGTTTTTGCCTCCTTGCATCTTTGGGTGAACCATGGGCTCATCCTGGCTTTTTCATTATTCCTGTTACCCTTGGGTACAAACCTCTCCTCAGCCTCCTTGCTTATTGTTGCTACATATTCCATCATCTCATTAACTGACTTCCCTGCCAGTTCTCTGTCCCACTGAACCTCATTCAGGAAGTTCCTCATTCCTGTGTAGTCCCCTTTCCTGTAGTTTGGTTTCATTTGTCCTGGCCTTCCTGCTTTCCCCTCCACTTGTAGCTCTACTGTGTATTCGAAGCTCAAAACCACATGATTGCTGGCCCCAAGGGGTCTTTCATATGTGATGTCCTCAATATCTGCACTAATCAAGGTGAATACTAAGTCCAGTCTTGCTGGTTCATCCTCTCCTCTCTCTCTTGTAGTGTCCCTTACGTGCTGGTACATGAAGTTTTCCAGTACCACCTCCATCATCTTAGCCCTCCATGTATCTTGGCCCCCATGCGGGTCCAAGTTCTCCCAATCGATCTCCTTGTGGTTAAAGTCACCCATGATCAGGAGCTTTGCCCTGCATGTATGAGCTCTTCTGGCCACTCTAGCCAGTGTGTCAACCATCGCTCTATTGCTCTCGTCATACTCTTGCCTTGGCCTCCTACTGTTCTGTGGTGGGTTATACATCACTGCAACTATCACCTTGGGACCACCAGAGTGAAGCGTTCCCGCTATGTAATCACTTTCTTCTCCACTGTTTCCTCTCTCCAGCTCATCAAAATTCCATCGGTGTTTGATCAGCAATGCCACTCCTCCACCCTCCCTGTTCCTTCTGTCTTTTCTCAGGATCTGGTATCCCGCTGGAAAGATGGCATCTGTTATCATACCTGTAAGCTTGGTTTCTGTGATCGCTATGATGTCTGGTGATGCCTCTTTGACTCTTTCGTGCCACTCCTCCCACTTGTTTGTTATTCCATCAGCGTTTGTGTACCATACCTTCAGTTTCCTTTCCAACACTGTGGTTTTGGGGGCCTGTGGGGGTGGGAGACCTGGTAGCATACTGTGGGATTCTATGGTTGGGGGTTGGGTGGAAGCTGTGGGTATGGATTGTATTGTGTGTTGGGATGGTGTGATAGGTTGTGGGGTTCTGAGGATAGTTGTGTGTGTGCTTGCCCTTGCTGCTCTGTTCTGCTCTGACTGACCTCTGCTGGTTCCATCCTTGTCTCCTTTCCTAGCTCCTTTCGCTTTTTTGTCCTTTCCCTCAGCTGCTGTCTCTCTGTTCGTGTTCTGTCTCTGTCTAGGAACACCTTCTTGTACTCTTCCGAGCTTTTCAACCGTGGTTTCTCTTGGAGGATCCTGTTCCACACTGTTTCTGTCCTGAGAATCAGCTTGATCGGTCGGTTTCTCCCCTTCAAGTACCCCCCTATTCTCTGAAAATTTGTGTGTGTGTATGTGTGTGTGTGTGCCCCCACTTCTAAGTATTCCTACTGCTAATAAATACCGGTAAATACCAGTAATTCTAAGCTTACCAATACTTCTAACACTTACCGATTCTTCTTATAAAATACAGAAAGTAGCTAGGTTGTAAAATTTAGCTTGTCTCAGCTTAAGTGTCTGACGTTATCCCTCACTACCGCTTCACTCCTTGCACTCTTGTCTATGCTATTTCTACTCTAATTCTGTAATAGCTTGCAGGAGTGAGTGACTGGTATCTAACAGTGATGCAAGACCAGAACTCAACCCTGCAACATGCAACCTCAACAGGTGAGCAATACTTGCACTGGCAGCAGTGTGATGACAAGTTGCCAGATGCTGATGACGTAGTCGTCGTACATAGGCCTTCTATCACTATTTTGTAACTCCTTCACCTGTGATGTTTATAACCATATATGCTGATGCATCCTGCGTTCCTCAAGTGATTTCACTTTTCACTTATGACAGAATACACTTCACATTCGGTGTTACACTTTATATGTATAATGGCATACAACTGTTGCGACATCACTGCTTCAGCAGGCCTACTACTGCCACCTTCCCTTGTATATTTTATTTTTCCTTTCTCCTTTTGCTTAGTAACTTTTTCACTCTCACTGTATGGTGCCCCACTTTTCACTTGTTAACCAAACGCTGGTAATTCTTGAACACCCGCTTCCACACTCACTTTGATCTCTGTATGTTTGAATCTGTGTGGCAACAGTACCTAGTAGACCCACAACAGCTTGGCACTTTGAAAAATTAATGATTTCAGGCTTCCTCTCGACTTTTTTTAACTAATAACTTTAGTTGCCACTCGTAGGATTGTTCACTGACGTTGTCACTACCACTGATTACTGCTAGCAGTTACTACACGCCTTAAAAACACTAAGGTTCTCGGAGCCTTGTGCACCCACGTCTGCACCCACTGTGTGTGTGTGTGTGTGTGTGTGTGTGTGTGTGTGTGTGTGTGTGTGTGTGTGTGTGTGTGTGTACTCACCTATTTTTGGTTGCAGGGGTTTAGTCTTAGCTCCTAGCCCCACCTCTTCACTGGTTGCTACTAGGTACTCTCTCTCCCTGCTCCATGAGGTTTATCAAACCTCTTCTTAAAACTATGTATGGTTCCTGCCTCCACTACGTCACTTTCTAGGCTGCTCCACTGCCTGACAACTCTATGTCTGAAGAAATACTTCCTAACATCCCTTTGGCTCATCTGAGTCTTCAACTTCCAATTGTGACCTTTTGTTTCTGTGTCCCCTCCCTGGAACATCCTGTCTTTGTCCACCTTGTCTATTCCGCGCAGTATTTTATGTGTCGTTATCATGTCTTCCCTGACCCTCCTGTCCTCCAGTGTCGTCAGGCCGATTTCCCTTAACCTTTCTTCATAGGACATTCCCCTTAGCTCTGTGTTAGTTACCATTTCGTCCTAGGCACATGTCGATTAGACACTAGGCCTGTTGTATTTGCGAGTGTGTGTGTGTGTGTGTGTGTGTGTGTGTGTGTGTGTACGTGTTTTGTGTGTGTGTGTGTGTGTGTGTGTGTGTGTGTGTACGTGTTTTGTGTGTGTGTGTGTGTGTGTGTGTGTGTGTGTGTGTGTGTGTGTGTGTGTGTGTGTGTGTGTGTGTTTTCTTGTTTTTGTGTGTGTGTGTGTGTGTGTGTGTGTGTGTGTGTGTGTTTGTGTGTGTGTGTGTGTGTGTGTGTGCGTATGTGTGCATGTATGTGTGTTTGTGTGTGTGTGTGTGTGTGTGTGTGTGTGTGTGTGTGTGTGTGTGTGTGTGTGTGTGTGTGTGTGTCGTGCCGAATAGGTAAGACTGGTCAGTTAGCAAGAACTCATTTAAAATTAAGTCCTTTCTACAATTTTCTCTTATGCATTTAAACATATATTTTTTTCATTTATGGTAATGTAAAAATTAATAATTATATACCAAAAGAACCTTAGAAAACTTACCTAACCTTGTTATAACAAGTGCAATTTAATTTAGCCTAATCCAGCTAAATATATTTTAGATAAGATTACAATAATTTAATAATAAACAAAAACAATGAAATATATATTTTTTCGTGAGATTCAGAATGACTTTTCCGAAATTATTGCATATACAAATTTTCGCCTGCCTTATTCGGCAAGAAGAGCGTTGCAACTAAGCACCAAAACTACATCCAAGAAACAAGGAGCAGAGTAACGAGGTCTATTAAAATTTTTAGTCAGCCTCAGCCTAAATGTTTTAGTTATCCCCAACTTAATAAGTATTTTAGTCATCCCTGGCCTCTCTCTGGATACAGGGTAAATATTTATTCAAATACCATTAATATTTGGTAGTTCAGAATACGTTTTACGATTTTTAAGCGATTAGAACAGCCTGACTGATCAGACACGTAGACTGAGTCTCGAGGCTCCAACACCGTTAATGACCAATACTATGTAACCTGCATTATTGAATAATGATAATGCATTATTTCGTAATTTCTTAAATAATATGGATTTTTGGGGGGAACAATCGTGGCTCATAAATTAAGTAAAGCCCCCCTATTGCAATTGATGTGGAAGGAATCACAATAAAATGCGTGATTGCAAATAAGAAAAAAGTCAGTGAAAATAAGATATATAACCTTTGAAGATGTATCTAAACACAGGAAAGCACTCAGGTTATATTGTCTATTTTCACTGTGGTATTTTTTCATATTCTCTATTGACATATTTTCAATATATAAATAGAAAATATTTAAAAAATGAGTATAAAACCCTATAAAATAAGTAAGCATAAAATCCTTTAAAATCCTACAGAATAATACTATAAAATCCGTTTAAATTCTATCAAATCCTACGTAGGTTATTAGACACGTTCGGCCACACCAACTTCGTTTATCGTTTTCGGGTCACCCACTTAGGTACTGGCGACCGAAAAACTGAAACATTTACCATCACTCGAACAACGGGAGTCTGTCAGCTAGAAGAGTACATCTTGATCCAGTGATGACTTACCAGTCCACAGCGCATCTAACGTAAAAATATTTCCGGTAAATACGTCGTATTGGCATAAATCAGGGAAACTTAGCCTTTTTTTCATTAATTAGTTGCGAGAAATGTTCACTTGGATTTAAGTAAATGGCGTATAGTGATTTGCAGTAATATGAGCGGAGAGCTGAAATTAGAAGAGGTGTCAATGATTTAGGGCAGTAGTGGGACTCTCAACATGATTTAGAAGACAATGCCAGAGTGTCACTTACGATATTAGTATCACTCACAATAGCAGTGTCACTCACCATGGTAGTATCTCAATATGCAAGTGTCACTCACAAAAATAACATGAATGCAATTGTTACTCACACATACAATATTAAAGAAATTGTTACTCTCACAATATTAAAGCAACTGCCACTCACACAAACAATATTAAAGCAAGTGTACTCACGCAGTGTTGGAGCAAAGGTCACTCATAGTATTAGAGCAAGTGTCACCCACACAGTGTTAGAGAAAGTGTCACTCTCACGATATTACAACAAGTGTGTCAGTGCTAGCACTGACACACTTGCAATATCGTGGCATACAGTATGAGAGCCAGCAGAACGACACTCACTTAGGGTAGTAATCCCTCAGCATGCGATGTAGACCAATATCAGAGTTGATCTGCTCCTGTGGCGCCTCGGCCAGTTTGAGTAAGTTATACACCCAAGTGGAGGAACCACTTTTGGGGACTTTGCAGTACACGAAGTCCTCACTG
>NC_091299.1:11914011-11969011 GCF_038502225.1 Cherax quadricarinatus | reverse complement strand
TCAACGGTAAGAATCTAATGAAGATCTTAGGCAAAAACCATAATGTACATATTGACTTAAAACTAATAAAACTATGTTAACTGCAAACTCCTACAGAGAAAGAAAGAGAAAGACAGAAAGCCATCAAAATAAGATAACTGAGAATGTTACAAGCAATAATACACACACATCAAAACCATGCCAGGAAAAAAAAAATTATTTTAGTATGTCAGAGGGTAAAAAAAAAATAGTGAAAGCAAAGACCTTTCATTAGTGACAACAGTGGAATGACTAATAACAACAGTGGAATGACTTCAGCACACAACGCAGACTTCAGCTCGTTATTTACATCAGTGCGTAACAACAATATACACAGACTTAATTTTTTTTCATACAACCTGACACTGAAACACTAAATATAAGCAAAAGTGGCATCCTTGACACGTTAAGCGTTAAGGTAAGGTTTATCAGGAAACAGCACCGGTGTTTCCTGTCGCGGGTCTTAGCAATGTGATGACCCACAGCTGGAGTTTTTGTTCATCTGACCGAGGCCTTCTGCGGGTTACCGGTCCACTTCTTTATTTTTTTTTTCACACGTTAAAACATCTAGGGACGTTAAAAATAAACAGTCCGAGCAGACTCGATGAAACGCTTCCTAGAATTATAAGGAAATCTAGATACTAAATGGCATACCAACTAGTAAGCAAAGTACCAAATAATTCAAAGATGGAAAATTTTAACTAAAATTGAAGAGGCAGGTTGAATTCAAAGGTCGAATTACCCACAAAAATGAAAAAAAAGGCAAGTTTCTTAACAAACTTAATTTAGGATAAAGTTTAGCTCTGCGTGAAGCTTTATCATGATTTCCTAAAGCTTCTCACAGATCGAAACGTTGTCCTAATCAAAGTTTGTTCTGCAACTGTCTTTTTTTCAGGAAGAAGACAATGTATTTCCCTTCAACTACCTTTCACTTGCCTCTACGTTGATTTTGGGTCAAATGGAGATCAATTTTAGGATCAAAATCTTAAACTTCTGGAAGATAACAGCCGAAAATTAACACGGAATATGCAAGATCCCGCTTAATTATGCTAGAAAGTTTCAGATGCGGAACGCAACGTTCAGACTCCCAGAAGGCCTCAACAATGTGAAACATGGAAGACTGTTCACGAAAACCGAGACGGACGGTATAGGAGACAGACTTGAGACCTGTATCAACAAGCTCACTGACAGGAAACAGTAGGGAGTACTTGTTTTTTTTTTTTATTCGCCGGTACTTTCCCGGCCCGGGTCTTTTCCAAGAGTTGATGACCCGGCCTTGGCTCCCTATCTGGGGAGTGTCTCGAGACCTAAGTCTTCCATGGTTCCATCTTTGGGACCAACTGTCCCCAGGCCTAGCCACAGTCCCCGCCCTCACGGGGCTCGTAGGGAGAAGCTAGGCCTCTGGTCTGCCATCTGCCCCGCCCCAAAGGGGCTCGTGGGGATGACGGTCTTGTGAGCTGCAAGTGGTAGCAAGCTCAGGCTATATCTCAGGGAGTACCTGTCTCCAATTAAATGTTTATTATTATAATTGTTAATATTATTATTGCTGCCGTTGTTATTTTTTATTTTTATTATTATTATTATTAGTAGTAGTAGTAGTAGTAGTAGTAGTAACTCCAATTGGTTAGGCCCCTACGGGTCACAAATAGCACCTTGTGTGGGGGCAGATATATAGTTGCGGGTGTCACACTCCTTGAACCTTCTCGTACGGGTTAAGGTTAAGGTTTTTCAATTTAACCAATACCTTCTGGCTGGTGGTTTATGGTACCCGTGATCTTCAAGGTTGGGTTGTTTATACTTTATGGTACTGGTTACTAGTGCTGACTTTCCCTTAACATTAAAACGTACAATAACTTCCCTTTTTTTCATTTCGCTTTCAGCATTTCTGTTTGATCATGTGGTAACCGTTGTGTTTATTTGTTAGCTCTAGCTAACACAGTAATACAAAGCCGTGAAAGACTGATTTGGAGCGTACTGAAGACTGGCCGACTCCTTGTGGAAACAGGTGTCGCATGTGGCAGGAACACTTCAACCACATCCACTTGTCCCTTTCCTCAGAACTCATCAATTACACTGTTCTGCTCAATGATCCTTTGGAAGCAGTAATAAGCAGTCAGAATATTATTACCAAGAGGGGCCACCCCTCTGCCACCATCGCCACAGTACATGAATAGTCTAGGCTGTCTTCTGGATTAGATTTTTTAGATTAACCTATTCCGTCTAAATCTGAGCCTTCCAGGCTAGCCTACCTACTCCATCTAAGCTTGTACTTGCTAGGCTAGTCTATCTATTCCATATACGGCTAGGTTAGGTAAGGTTCGTCAGGAAACAAGTGTTTCCTGACACGGATCTTAGATGATGACCCGCCGTTGGAGCTTTGGTCGTCTGACCGATGCCTTCCACTGGCTTACCGGTCTACCCACTTAAAAATTATGGTTATAATTATAACCATTTGTGTTTTTTTTATTCACTGGTACTCTCCCGGCCCGGGTCTTTCCCAAGAGTGGTGACCCGGCCTTGGCTCCCTATCTGGGGAGTGTCTCGAGACCTAAGTCTCCCATGGGAGGAGGTACAAGTACCCCCTTCATCTTTGGGACCAAGTGTCCCCAGGCCTAGCCACAGTCCCCGCCCTCACGGGGCTCACAGGGAGAAGCTAGGCCTCTGGTCTGCCATCTGACCCGCCCCAAAGGGGCTCGTGGGGATGGCAGTCTTGTGAGCTGCAAGTGGTATTACGTACCTCTGTAATCTGTAAATACCTTTGTAACTTGTCATGATTGTGACCAGACCTACCTGGAGTTCATTACCTTTGTAAATTGTGAGTTCATTACCTTTGTAAATTGTGAGTTCATTACCTCTGTAACTTGCTCAGCTATCAAAACTTTGGAGTCCAGTCCCTGGACCAATCATGTACCTCTGTAATCTTTTGACTACCGCCCACAGGATGGGTATGGGGTGCATAATAAACATATTAAACTAACTAACTCTTAGTGGTAGCAAGCTCACGCCTCCATTTTTTTTTTTTTTTTTATTCGCCGGTATTCTCCCGGCCCGGGTCTTTCCCAAGTAGTGGTGACCCGGCCTTGGCTCGTATAAAAACTAAACATTTGATTTAATCTTTGTCACTTAATTGTATGTAAATAGTTTTTTAAATTAAAATTTTTAATTAATTCAAAACACTGTTATAACATAAGCTTTTATTAATAGCAGTTTATATTATATTTAAAAGTAATTTATTTTATGTCAAATATTTAAGAGCTTCAGTCATAGCTAAACGATTGGAGTTTCGGACAGTCTAATATAACGTTTCAAAATGTGTAGCCCATGTTGTTTAATTCGTCAGGGATAGACCAAGTGTTTCTGACACGAGTCTATTATGCAGTTAGCTTAAATATCTTTGTTATAATATTCGTTAGGACAGTCCTGATACATAATAATAATATCTTCATTTACTACAAGTACAAGGTATACAGTCCTAGCTGACAACAATGACATACTACTATATAGAAAGTCCCTTGTTATGCTCCGCATTTCGGGCAAATTAGGTCAGTGTCCCAGGATGCGACCCACACCCAGGTACCCATTTTACTGATGGGGAACATAGACAACAGGTGGAATGAAACACGTCCAATGTTTCTACTCCGGCTGGGAATCGAACCCAGGCCCTCGCCGTGTGAAGCGAGAGCGTCGTTAACCACCAAGCCACCAGAGCCTGGTGTTTTATTCGTCAGGAGAAAGGACAAGTCTCCTGACGCGGGTCTTATATAGTTGACCTGTTGTCTGCCGGTGAGGTAAGATTCGTCAGGAAACAGAACAAGTGTTTCCTGACGCGGGTCTTAGTCATGTGATGACCAGCTCTGTCATCTGAACGAGGCCTTCAGCTGGCTTACCGGTCCACCCCTTTAAAAATTAAAATTGTATTTATGATAGTATACTCTGTCAACATGCTTTATATTTCGTGTGACAGAGGTCTCCAAATGAACTCTTACAAGTACTTAAAGCCTAGACTTTAATCTAGTAGCTACGTATTTTAGCCTAGTGATTGTTACTTTCTCAACAGCATATTTTACTTGACACATTTCATTATGCTCTTTTCTTTCTTCAAATTAGATTTTTCAAATAATTTTTTAAACTTCTGAAAAAAAATAAATTGCATTCCATATTCACCGTTTAATGCTGCTAGTTTAACGGAGACATCCCTTCATGCTCTATGAGGCTAAGAAGAGAATTCTTATCTATTAAACAATCCTTGAACTTTCTTTTCAATATGGCAAGGTATTCTTAAAAAAAGTGAGTTTTTGGAGTGGAGGATAAAAATAGAGAGAGAAAGCCCTTTAAGACACTAACCTCATCAGTGTGGGCAGAGGTACGAGAAGCTAGATGGTTGATGTTCTCAGTATACAAACAATTTAGTTATACACAGCAATTCTGCTCTCTGCCTTTCAATTGTACCCCATGTATTTCATTGGGCGTGTTTCTTTACACCGGTTGTATATGTTCACCCATCAGTAAAATGGGTACCTGGGTGTTAGTCGACTGGTGTGGGTTGCATCCTGGGACAAAACTAACCTAATTTTCCCGAAATGCTCTGCATAACAAGCGGCTTTCTATGTATTAGTATTTCATTGATGACAGCTAGGCCTGTATGCCTTGTACATGTACTTGTAGAAATAAAGATATTATTATTATTATTATTATTATTATTATTATTATTATTATTATTATTATTATTATTATTATTATTATTATTATTAAAATTTCCACATGAGACCTATACTTCATATCAGATTTTTCCCCACCTAATTTTCCATATTTATTGTGACAGTAGTGCTCATTGCTGTGTCTCATGACATCACTGTTGGAAAGTCCCAAGGCACTGATGGTTTGTTTGCTGAATGGTCGTTACTCCACGGTAAGTCGCGCTTCTCACACTTATGCACGCACTTCAAAAAGAACAAAAAATATTCACCTCCGAATATACAATGTGACTGACCCCTGTGTCTTATTAGGCTTTCGTGAATTCTCTAATCAAAATATTTTTTTTCTTTACCTTCCTTACGCTTTGCCTCTCGTTGCAATTTTATTATTAATTTTAACGTTATTTTTATCACTTCATTATTGGAAAGCGATAAACCCGTATTGAGTCATACAGCGCCTACGGAACTGGAAGGAATCATGTTTGAGTCGAGGTACAGGCGTAGCTTCACTTCCTTAGATCAACAGACCTCTGACATCCAGGCACAACCCTTGAAGGGTCACAACTTACTATTTTTTTTTACATCGTTGAATTTACTGAGCTGTTAGCCTACCTTAGATCATTTACAAGGCAAGCGCTGTTAGCCTACCTTAGATCATTTACAAGGCAAGCGCTGTTAGCCTACCTTAGATCATTTACAAGGCAAGCGCTGTTAGCCTACCTTAGATCATTTACAAGGCAAGCGCTGTTAGCCTACCTTAGATCATTTACAAGGCAAGCGCTGTTAGCCTACCTTAGATCATTTACAAGGCAAGCGCTGTTAGCCTACCTTAGATCATTTACAGAACAAGAGCTGTAATCCTACCCTAGCTGAGTGACAGACTAAGAGTTGTTTTTCTAACCCAGGACATTTCAAAGCCCAGCCCTGTCTAAGGAATACTATACCCCTCAGCCTTCATTCCTCTCCCAGGATGCAGAATACAGCAGTCTACTAAACATCCAGATCCCTATTTACTGCTAGGTTACCAAAAGTAGTGGGTTTATTAAGGAACGATAAAAAAATAAGCACATGAAAATACAGTAGAGCAGCAGAGCCATGCTAGGTCCCCATTGTACGTAAGTTGAAATTTTCTTTAGTGTCGATTAAAGGTGATTCAACGAATTTTCTCTGATGCAGGTAGGCCCTGCGCCTTTCAGCCTCATAACAGCTGAAAGAATATTGGGGACTCGTCCCATGAGCCATCGTGTACCTATGTAATCCTTTTACTCTCCCCATCCCATATACAATCATAGGGTAACAGCCACTTCAGAATGGCCATGGAGTGTTAATTAAATAATGTTATCACCCTAAGTTATATGCTTGAAGCTGAGAGCAGTATTTCCTGGGTGACCAGTTTACCGAGATTTCTAAAGATTCAACTTTGTGGTAATGGCGTAAATTGACATTTCTGAGGCAGCACTGTACCACGGCCAACATGGAACTAAACTCAGTCATCTGAAGCGCCTCACACTTCTCTCAAGGATATACAATTCTTAAGTTTCGAGGTAGGTAAGGATTTATGTCTTGTAGGCAATACTTGTTAAATAAATGACAATAGAGTAGCGATTGAATATATAACTGTCACTGTTACATATTGCTAATCTGAATTAATGAAATATTACTACAAAATAATAATAATAATAATAATAATAATACAATAACTTCAACAACAACAAGGTGTGATTATGTGATGGTTTAAGTAGGACTAAAACGTTGTCATAAGTTTCGGTCTCCCAAATGTGAGTTATATGTGTAATGACAGTAACGAAAGACATATAGGTGAATACAAATACGAAGCTTCACGTCTGTCTTGCGCTCGGCAGACGGAGGATCGAAATTCCACCACGTTTTGCGATGAATGATCTGCATGGGTTTAGCGATTAACGTGAATTGCTATTACTGATGCGAAACGAAAAGGGTTATGATGCACAGACTGTCAGCCTGACGTCTGCGCATCAATTATGTTAGTAAGGAACTTCCAGTGTTAAGACAAGACAATTGGGAAAAATGGAAAAAAAAAAATGAGTGTCGTGAAATAATTAACATTATATTCTCGAGAAAGCGCTAAACACGTAGTGATCATAATAACACCAGGGGACTGGAAGGGAGGGGAAGGGGAAGGATAGGTGTTCTGATCTGAATACATGGGGTGAGAAAATGATAAGGGTGAAAGAAGTGACCTGCGGCATGACACGCTATCGACCAAACACGTTTAGTGAGGGAGGGAGGGTGTGTAGGTTGTGTTGTAGGCCGTGTGTTGTAGGCCGTGTGTTGTAGGCCGTGTGTTGTAGGCCGTGTGTTGTAGGCTGTGTATTGTAAGCTGTGTGTTGTAGGCTGTGTGTTGTTGTAGGCTGTGTGTTGTTATAGACTGTGTTGTTGTAGATTGTGTGTTGTTGTAGGCTGTGTAGGAGACAGCTGGTGAGGGTACCATTGCTGTACACCATCAAAACCACCACCAACACCACCACCACAACCATCACTATCACCATTACCTACACTACCACCACAATTTACACCACCACCACCACCGTCATCACTACCCCCACTAACTACACTACCCCCACTACCTACACTACCACCACTACCTACACCATCATCACTACCCGTATGTGAAAGTTGCAGCAAGAAGCAAGAGGTCCACTCATGGGACAAAAGGGGTCATAAAGGAGAATGACTAGAGGCTTATATACATACATACATATATATATATATATATATATATATATATATATATATATATATATATATATATATATATATATATATATATGTCGTGCCGAATAGGCAGAACTTGCGATCTTGGCATAAATAGCAACGCTCATCTTGCCATATAGGACAAGTAAAAATTTGTGTATGCAATAATATCGCCAAAATCATTCTGAACCTAACGAAAAAAATATATTTGATTGTATTTGTTTAGTATTAAGTTAATGTAAACGCATTTAAAATATATTTAGTTGGGTTAGGCTAAAATAAATTGCTCTTGCTATAATAAGGTTAGATAAGTTTTCTAAGATACTTTTGGTGCAAAATTAAAAAAAAATGCATTAACATTAATGAAAAAAATACATCTTTAAACGTATAAGAAAAAATTTCAGAAAGGACTAAATTTTAAATGAGTTCTTGCTAATTGACCAGTTTTACATATTCGGCACGACATATATATATATATATATATATATATATATATATATATATATATATATATATATATATATATATATATATATATATATATATATATATATATATATATATTTATATATATATATATATATATATATATATATATATATATATATATATATATATATATATATATATATATATATATTTTATATGTGTGTGTGTGTGTGTGTGTGCACTCACCTAACTGTGGTTGCAGGGGTTTAGTCACAGCTCCTGACGCCGCCTTTTCACTGGTTGCTACTAGGTCCTCTCTCTCCCTGCTTCATGAGCTTGATCATACCTCTTCTTAAAGCTATGTATGGTACTTGCCTCCACTACCTCACTTTCCAGACTATTCCACTTCCTGTCAGCTCTATGACTGAAGAAATACTTCCTAACATCCATGTGAGTCATCTGGGTCTTCAATTTCCAACTGTGATAACTTGTTGCCGTGTCTCATCTCTGGAACATCCTGTTTCTGTCCACCTTGTCCATTCCTCTCAGTATTTTATATGTCGTTATAATGTCCTCCCTGTCCCTGCTGTCCTCCTGTGTCGTCAGGTCAAGTTCCCATAACCACTCCTCGTAGGACATACCCCTTAGCTCCGGGACTTATCTCGCTGCAAACCTTTGTACTTTCACTAATTTGCTGACGTGCTTGGGCAGGTGTGGGTTCCAAACAGGTGATGCATACTCCAATATAGGCCTGACGTACACGGTGTACAGGGTGCGGAACGACTCCTTACCGAGATGTCGGAATGCTATTCTTAGGTTCGCCAGTCGTCCATATGTTGCAGCAGCTATTTGGTTGATGTGCACTTCAGAAGATGTGCCTGGTATATTAAACACTCCAAGGTGCTTTTCCTTGAATGAGGTTTGTAACCTTTGGCCCCTTAGACTGTATTCTGTCTGCTGTCGTCTTTGCCCTTCCCTGAACTTCATAACTTTGCACTTGGTGGGGTTGAACTCCAGGAGCCAGTTGCTGGACCAGGTCTGCAGCCTGTCCAGATCCCTCTGTAGCCCTGCCTTGTCTTCTCCTGTCTGAATTCTCCTCATTAACTTCACATAGTCTGCAAACAAGGGCACTTTTGAGTCTATTCCTTCCGTCATGTCGTTCACATCTACCAGAAAGAGCACTGGGCCTAGGACTGACCCCTTTGGAATCCCGCTCGTTACAAGCGCCCGCTCTGACACCTCATCACGTACCATGACTCGCTGATGCATTCCTGTCAGGTATTTTCTGATCCATTGCAGTGCCTTCCCTATTATACCTGCCTGGTCCTCCACCTTTTGCACTAATCTCGTGTGTGGAGCTGTGTCAAAAGCTTTCTTGCAGTCCATGAAATTGCAGTCTACCCACCCCTCTCTCTCTTGTCTTACTGCTGTCGCCTTGTTAGGTAAGACACATATGCAACAGTTAGGTATCTTTATATCGAAACGTTTCGCCTACACAGTAGGCTTCTTCAGTCGAGTACAGAAAAGTTGATAGAAGCAGAAGATACTTGAAGACGATGTAATCAGTCCATCACCCTTAAAGTTTTGAGGTGGTCAGTCCCTCAGTCTGGAGAAGAGCATTGTTCCATAGTCTGTCGCCTTGTCATAGAACTCTAGTAGCTTCGTGACACAAGATTTCTCACCTCTGAATCCGTGCTAGTTGTCGTTTATTAGCTCATTCCTTTCTAGATGGTACACCACTCTTCTCCTGATAATCTTCTCCATGACTTTGCATACAATACATGTCAGTGACACTGGTCTGTAGTTCAATGCTGTGGGTCTGTCTCCTTTAAAAAATTCAATTACACTTTCTGTCTTCAATACTTCGGGTAGTCGTCTTGTTTCAACAAATGTGTTAAAGATTGTTTATAAATATATATATATATATATATATATATATATATTATATATTATATATATTATATAATATATTGAGGTGGTTCGGACATGTAGAGAGAATGGAGCGAAACAGAATGACTTCAAGAGTGTATCAGTCTGTAGTGGAAGGAAGGCGGGGTAGGGGTCGGCCTAGGAAAGGTTGGAGAGTGGGGGTAAAGGAGGTTTTGTGTGCGAGGGGCTTAGACTTCCAGCAGGCATGCGTGAGCGTGTTTGATAGGAGTGAATGGAGACAAATGGTTTTTAATACTTGACGTGCTGTTGGAGTGTGAGCAAAGTAACATTTATGAAGGGGTTCAGGGAAACCGGCAGGCTGGACTTGAGTCCTGGAGATGGGAAGTACAGTGCCTGCACTCTGAACGAGGGGTGTTAATGTTGCAGTTTAAAAACTGTAGTGTAAAGCACCCTTCTGGCAAGACAGTGATGGAGTGAATGATGGTGAAAGTTTTTCTTTTTCGGGCCACCCTGCCTTGGTGGGAATCGGCCAGTGTGATGATAATGATAATGATTGATATATATATATATATATATATATATATATATATATATATATATATATATATATATATATATATATATATATATATATGTAATGGAGAGAGAGAGAGAGAAGGAGAAAGGCAGCAGGCGCCCTTGTGTAGTGATAATTATGGCAGCATAATTAGCAGTTTCAGGGCCAAACTTTCGCATGTAATGGACTACCCAGAACCTGATATACGGAAGAAATCTGATAACGACAGAGGAAGAGCAACGAACACGGAGAAATGAAGGAAAGAACTCCAGGTGTGAGGTTCTAATTCCTCTGCAGGACATTTGGAGGGGTCACTGAGTGTCGCTGCTCGGGTACCTGAGTGTCACTGCTCGGGTACCTGAGTGTCACTGCTCGGGTACCTGAGTGTCACTGCTCGGGTACCTGAGTGTCACTGCTCGGGTACCTGAGTGTCACTGCTCGGGTACATGAGTGTCACTGCTCGGGTACCTGAGTGTCACTGCTCTGGTACCTGAGTGTCACTGTTCGGGTACCTGAGTGTCACTGCTCGGGTACCTGAGTATCACTGCTCGGGTACCTGAGTGTCACTGCTCGGGTACCTGAGTGTCACTGCTCGGGTACCTGAGTGTCACTGCTCGGGTACCTGAGTGTCACTGCTCGGGTACCTGAGTGTCACTGTTCGGGTACCTGAGTGTCACTGCTCTGGTACCTGAGTGTCACTGTTCGGGTACCTGAGTGTCACTGCTCGGCACCTGAGTGTCACTGTTCGGGTACCTGAGTGTCACTGCTCGGGCACCTGAGTGTCACTGTTCGGGTGCCTGAGTGTCACTGCTCGGGTACCTGAGTGTCACTGCTCTGGTACCTGAGTGTCACTGCTCGGGTACCTGAGTGTCACTGCTCGGGTACCTGAGTGTCACTGTTCGGGTACCTGAGTGTCACTGCTCTGGTACCTGAGTGTCACTGCTCGGGTACCTGAGTGTCACTGCTCGGGTACCTGAGTATCACTGCTCGGGTACCTGAGTGTCACTGTTCGGGTACCTGAGTGTCACTGCTCTGGTACCTGAGTGTCACTGCTCGGGTACCTGAGTGTCACTGCTCGGGTACCTGAGTATCACTGCTCGGGTACCTGAGTGTCACTGCTCGGGTACCTGAGTGTCACTGCTCGGGTACCTGAGTGTCACTGCTCAGGTACCTGAGTGTCACTGCTCGGGTACCTGAGTGTCACTGTTCGGGTGCCTGAGTGTCACTGCTCGGGTACCTGAGTGTCACTGTTCGGGTGCCTGAGTGTCACTGCTCGGGTACCTGAGTGTCACTGCTCGGGTACCTGAGTGTCACTGTTCGGGTACCTGAGTGTCACTGCTCGGGTACCTGAGTGTCACTGTTCGGGTACCTGAGTGTCACTGCTCGGGTACCTGAGTGTCACTGCTCGGGTACCTGAGTATCACTGCTCGGGTACCTGAGTGTCACTGCTCGGGTACCTGAGTGTCACTGCTCGGGTACCTGAGTGTCACTGTTCGGGTACCTGAGTGTCACTGTTCGGGTACCTGAGTGTCACTGTTCGGGTACCTGAGTGTCACTGTTCGGGTACCTGAGTGTCACTGCTCGGGTACCTGAGTATCACTGCTCGGATACCTGAGTGCCGCTACTCGGGTACCTGAGTGTCACTGCTCGGACACCTCAGTATCACTGCTTGGACACCTGAGTATCACTGCTTGGACACCTGAGTATCACTGCTTGGAAACCTGAGTGTCACTGCTTGGACACCTGAGTATCACTGCTCGGACACCTGAGTATCACTGCTTGGACACCTGAGTGTCACTGCTTGGACACCTGAGTATCACTGCTTGGACACCTGAGTGTCACTGCTTGGACACCTGAGTATCACTGCTTGGACACCTGAGTATCACTGCTTGGACACCTCAGTATCACTGCTCGGACACCTGAGTATCACTGCTCGGACACTTGAGTATCACTGCTCGGACACCTGAGTATCACTGCTCGGACACCTGAGTATCACTGCTCGGACACCTCAGTATCACTGCTCGGACACCTGAGTGTCACTGTTCGGGTACCTGAGTGTCACTGTTCGGGTACCTGAGTGTCACTGTTCGGGTACCTGAGTGTCACTGCTCGGGTACCTGAGTATCACTGCTCGGATACCTGAGTGCCGCTACTCGGGTACCTGAGTGTCACTGCTCGGACACCTCAGTATCACTGCTTGGACACCTGAGTGTCACTGCTCGGACACCTGAGTATCACTGCTTGGACACCTGAGTATCACTGCTCGGACACCTGAGTATCACTGCTTGGACACCTGAGTATCACTGCTCGGACACCTGAGTGTCACTGCTCGGACACCTCAGTATCACTGCTCGGACACCTGAGTGTCACTGCTCGGACACCTCAGTATCACTGCTTGGACACCTGAGTATCACTGCTTGGACACCTGAGTATCACTGCTCGGACACCTGAGTATCACTGCTTGGACACCTGAGTATCACTGCTCGGACACCTGAGTGTCACTGCTCGGACACCTGAGTATCACTGCTCGGACACCTGAGTGTCACTGCTCGGACACCTGAGTGTCACTGCTCGGACACCTGAGTATCACTGCTTGGACACCTGAGAATTACTGCTTGGACACCTCAGTATCACTGCTTGGACACCTGAGTATCACTGCTTGGACACCTGAGTATCACTGCTTGGACACCTGAGTGTCACTGCTTGGACACCTGAGTATCACTGCTCGGACACCTGAGTATCACTGCTTGGACACCTGAGTGTCACTGCTTGGACACCTGAGTATCACTGCTTGGACACCTGAGTGTCACTGCTTGGACACCTGAGTATCACTGCTTGGACACCTGAGTATCACTGCTTGGACACCTCAGTATCACTGCTCGGACACCTGAGTGTCACTGCTCGGACACCTCAGTATCACTGCTTGGACACCTGAGTATCACTGCTCGGACACCTGAGTATCACTGCTTGGACACCTGAGTATCACTGCTCGGACACCTGAGTGTCACTGCTCGGACACCTGAGTATCACTGCTCGGACACCTCAGTATCACTGCTCGGACACCTGAGTGTCACTGCTCGGACACCTCAGTATCACTGCTTGGACACCTGAGTATCACTGCTTGGACACCTGAGTATCACTGCTCGGACACCTGAGTATCACTGCTTGGACACCTGAGTATCACTGCTCGGACACCTCAGTATCACTGCTCGGACACCTGAGTATCACTGTTCGGACACCTGAGTATCACTGCTCGGACACCTGAGTATCACTGCTTAGACACCTGAGTGTCACTGCTTGGACGCCTGAGTGTCACTGCTCGGACACCTGAGTATCACTGCTCGGACACCTGAGTATCACTGCTCGGACACCTGAGTGTCACTGCTTGGACGCCTGAGTGTCACTGCTCGGACACCTGAGTGTCACTGCTCGGACACCTGAGTGTCACTGCTCGGACACCTGAGTATCACTGCTCGGACACCTGAGTATCACTGCTCGGAACCCTGAGTATCACTGCTCGGACCCCTGAGTGTCGCTGTTCGGACACCTGAGTGTCGCTGTTCGGACACCTGAGTTTCGCTGTTCGGACACCTGAGTGTCGCTGTTCGGACACCTGAGTGTCGCTGTTCGGACACCTGAGTGTCGCTGTTCGGACACCTGAGTGTCGCTGTTCGGACACCTGAGTGTCGCTGTTCGGACACCTGAGTGTCGCTGTTCGGACACCTGAGTGTCGCTGTTCGGACACCTGAGTGTCGCTGTTCGGACACCTGGATAATAAATGCAAGACTTTCTCAGGTGTTGCAGTGGAGGGGGGCGGGGGTGCGGAAGAGCTGATGAAAATGAGATGTGGAAGGGGTGATAAAAATTTTTGTGGAAGGGGTAATGAAAATAAGTGTGGAAGGGGTGATGAAAGTGAGCATGGCGTGGGATTCCTTGGAGATATGACGGTTGGGTGGTAAGACGTATATTGACAAAGTCGTCAAGGGAAGCCCAGGCCTAACTGTCTCGCCTTATGCCTATACTGGAACTGAGGAGGCCTGCAGGCAAGCGCTTACATATATAATATGCGTGATACAACTTACGATATATTACACAAGTATATTACATAGAAATTCAGTAACCCTACTGACATGAGTGTGGAAGGGGTGATGAAAATGAGGTGTGGAAGAGGGTGAAGGGTATTAGAACCTCCAGTTATGCAGTATGAGCGTCAAACTTATTTTTCAGTTATCAACATTTAACAGTTCACAACAGTGTCTTGTAGATCCCTCCACTGCCTCGACCCCTCCAGTCTTACATTTCATCCATTTATTCTCAACTACTGTGATTCACAGTCTCTCTCTCTCTCTCTCTCTCTCTCTCTCTCTCTCTATATATATATATATATATATATATATATATATATATATATATATATATATATATATATATATATATATATATATATATATATATATATATATGCAATAAGATCACAGTAAACAGGTGATTTCAGAATATGCAAAACAACCACTCTGAAAGAATAGAGAAATTCCAAGCGCTTTCGTGACTACTCACATTATCAAGGAACTTGATAATGTGAGTAGTCACGAAAGCGCTTGGAATATACACGAAATATACACAAACACTGATCTCTGGCTGAAGGAGACTCGAACCTAGCGCATGCTACACGCCAAGGTATTGGTCCAGTGTGGGTAGATTGGTAAAGCACTGCGTACCTCGTCCTAAGGTTCGTAGGTTCGAGTCTCCTTCAGCCAGAGATCAGTGTTTGTGTAGCATGCGCTACACGTTTGATCCAAGGCAGTCAGCTTTCAGGGAGAAGGATATATATATATATATATATATATATATATATATATATATATATATACACTGAAAAACAATATCATCATCATCTTTGACAACTCTCATAAACTTGCTAAATAAGCACTATGACAAGCGCAAAACAACAGTGTTGAGAAAACACATATTGGCCCCAGATGTGCCAAGCAACTCAAGGCTTCCTACCCCCCGTCCCTTTACCTGAACACGCATAATATTTTTTAACTACTCTGCCAGGACGTAAAAGTTACTCGTAATGGGTATTTTCCTCCTGGCCCCTGGCCCGAGCTCTTCTTCAGGTGCATATTAATGAACCTGCAAGGATAGCCCAATATAAATGCCCTGAATAATTATTTTTTTCTAATCACAAGAAAAATAGAAAAGGGTCATACAGGAATGAGGAAAATAATTACATGAATGTGTGTGCAGGTGATGAGCAAAATGATGGTTAAACCAAGCAAGGAATTATACCAAGCAAAGAATTAAACCAAGCAAGGAATTAAACCAAGCAAGGAATTAAACCAAGCAAGGAATTAAACCAAGCAAGGAATTAAACCAAGCATGGAATTAAATCAAGGAAGGAATTAAACCAAGGAAGGAATTAAATCAAGCAAGGAATTAAACCAAGCAAGGAATTAAACCAAGCAAGGAATTAAATCAAGGAAGGAATTAAACCAAGGAAGGAATTAAACCAAGCCAGGAATTAAACCAAACCAGGAATTAAACCAAGCAAGGAATTAAACCAAGCAAGAAATTAAACCAAGCAAGGAATTAAACCAAGCAAGGAATTAAACCAAGCAAAGAATTAAATCAAGGAAGGAATTAAACCAAGCAAGGAATTAAATCAAGCAAGGAATTAAACCAAGCAATGAATTAAACCAAGCAAGGAATTAAATCAAGCAAGGAATTAAACCAAGGAAGGAATTAAACCAAGCCAGGAATTAAACCAAACCAGAAATTAAACCAAGCAAGGAATTAAACCAAGCAAGGAATTAAACCAAGGAAGGAATTAAACCAAGCAAGGAATTAAACCAAGCAAGGAATTAAACCAAGGAAGGAATTAAACCAAGCAAGGAATTAAACCAAGCAAGGAATTAAACCAAGCAAGGAATTAAAGCAAATGGAGCAGACTATCCTAGAAACAGACGATCGAATTTACCTTAGATAATTGTCAAGTGAAGGAGATTTCTAAAAGTGTAAATAAACCTCCTGAAGAATATAGATCCCATGGTCATATCTTGTGACTTTCAATTATTATTATTAGAATTATATTCACGGGGAAGAGCTGAACTACAACTTTATTGTCAAGACGGTGACTTCCTCAACGAGGCGGAGAATCATGAATCCCAGTCAATGAAATCTTGAAAATAATAAGACTGTTTATTCAGGAAGATGTGAAACCCAGAGCACAGTTCTTCTCCTGTAACTACAATTAGCTAGTAAGTCACTGCATAGTAAATCCCACCTCTTGAGTGTGAACCAGTCAGAGTACTGGAGCTTGCCTTGTTGCTGGTCTGACTTGCGTATGTACTCGTCCTGGCTCATATACACGTCGTAGGTCTGACACACGTCGTGGGCCAGTTGCACTCGCTCCTGGTACTCTTGACGCAAGGCTGCCTCATTCTGTTATGGAGACATACATCTGTTAGAACCAGTTGAATCTCTGATGAACAGGTGTTATGTTGGATAGAATTCTTAACATATGCAATAAAGATAACAATACCGTTACTGGAAGAACAAACATGAAAGACGACGAAATTTCGCTCCGTTCTGAACCATTATAAATTCTCGTTTGAGTCTTCTAATTCATCTCAGATTTGTTGGTCAGCTGAGTATGTGAGGGGTGACTTTGGTTTGTCAGTTGAACAGGGAAGCACAAAATATTTTGCATGTAAATAAAACACTTGAAACTGTATGAATTCAGTACCGAGCATGAGACTTTATCAGTATACATGTGTGTGTATGTGTGTGTGTGTGTGTGTGTATTTATATATATTTATATATATATATATATATATATATATATATATATATACATATATATATATATATATATATATATATATATATATATATATATATATATATATATATATATATATACATGTATATATATTCAGTAACAACAAACACTGCGACTAACCGAGGATTCAAACCCATGTCGTTTTGTTCCTGTCTCGTAGTGAGCGAAAATTACATGACGCTCTAACCCACCGGATCACACAATCCTACAAGAATCAAGCACCCAGTAGAGCTAGGTGTTTTATCTTGATCCATGGACATACGGTGGTGTGGGTGCCTCTGAGCTAATTTCATTTTAATCCTCGTTTGGTGTACTAGCCTCCACAAGCAGTATATATATATATATATATATATATATATATATATATATATATATATATATATATATATATATATATATATATATATATATATATATATATATATATATATATATATATTATTGTGACCACGAACAAGTGGTATTGAATCAATAACAACATTGCGACTAGCTGAGGATTCGACGTAAAAAGTACTTTTTATTAGAGTTGTCTGCAGGTGTCGTGTTCATGATGCCCAGTACTCCCCTCCAGCACTCACTGTTAAAATGGCACGAAAACTGGAGATTAATACACGTTGGCTATAAGAGCACTTTTCTTCAAAGGTCAGACTTCAAATCCTATAGGCTCAAGAAAAAAACTATTATAGCTCTTCTCTTGGTCCTAGTATCGTGATGAGAGCAGTAATACATGAGATCATCTTTGTTAGTTGGCTTATGCATAACAGAAATCTAGGGTATAACCGATTTTGTGCATGACATCAAGAAACAGGAATTAGCCCTCTTCATTTCTCGGGTAAACTTGAAGGACAAGTCTCCACTGATACTGAAGAGAAAGTTCTGATTATTTTATGTGGGCATGAAACGCTCAGCCTCCAAGCACTGACGGGAAGGCCCATGGCCATCACAAAACATTGCCTGTATCTGGCATCATAGAATTTGAAATAGGTGAAATGCTACTAGGTCCTGGTGAGGGAGAATGAGATCCATGCTACCTCCGATCTTCTGTAGTAGCGTCAGTACGATGATATTCTAGAGTTGCACTAGTGTGTTACATTGTCAGTATACATGTACCAGGTTCCTGTAATGTGAATCTGATACACAGGGGTTGTTCTTAGGTGTGTGTATGTGTATTCTTATGTGTATGTGTAATGTTCTGATATCGATGAAGTATATTTGTGTGCTCCTAAGTATATGTGGTACACATCTTTCTTATTGATGAAGTGTGTATGTGTGTGTGTATGTGTATACTACAGAGGTACTACTCAGTGGTAATCAATGTTCTACACGGTTGTAGTGCTTGATGTATCATTATTTTATCGTACTGTGTGATCTAGCTTACCGAGCACTTTCATCTCATCACGTGACATGCCTGTGACTGGTATCGAGGGTTCTTCCACTCAGCGGTAGCTGTCATCTCTCCCCAATTTCTCCCCGTAGCTGCCATTTCTCCCCAATTTCTCCCCGTAGCTGCCATTTCTCCCCAATTTCTCCCCGTAGCTGCCATTTCTCCCCAATTTCTCCCCGTAGCTGCCATTTCTCCCCAATTTCTCCCCGTAGCTGCCATTTCTCCCCAATTTCTCCCCGTAGCTGCCATCTCTCCCCAATTTCCCCACAAAACTATAGTGTTCACAGCAGGTTTTATCAGACTTACTCTGGGTTACTATGTTCGTGAGTGAATTTCATTAGTTACTGGCATTGTGAAGACTTCCATTATGGTAATTTGCTGTGAAGATAATAGGTGATATCCTAGTTTTTATAGCTCGTTATATATGCAAATTTGCACACAAATTCTTGTTTGTAATTATGCAACTTATTTGTCTGAAAGTGCAATTTGACCTCTTCTTCAGAAGCATTAACCTAAAAGACCGTCAGCACCAGCACGGCTGTCAGAGACCGTCAGCACCAGCATGGCTGTCAGAGACCGTCAGCAGCAGCATGGCTGTTAAAGACCGTCAGCAGCAGCATGACTGTCAAAGACCGTCAGCAGGAGCATGGCTGTCAGAGACCGTCAGCAGGAGCATGGCTGTCAAAGACCGTCAGCAGGAGCATGGCTGTCAAAGACCGTCAGCACCAGTACGGCTGTCAGAGACCGTCAGCAGCAGCATGGCTGTCAAAGACCGTCAGCAGGAGCATGGCTGTCAAAGACCGTCAGCAGCAGCATGACTGTCAAAGACCGTCAGCACCAGCATGGCTGTCAGAGACCGTCAGCAGCAGCATGGCTGTCAAAGACCGTCAGCAGGAGCATGGCTGTCAAAGACCGTTAGCAGCAGCATGACTGTCAAAAACTGGTACTAAGCTTAGTGACCCGAACTGTAAAAAAAAAAAAAAGTCCGCTTTTGCAGAGATAAATCATTATATTTACGTATGTTGAGGTTAGAGTAAAGAGACGTAAATGCAAGTACGCAAATACATGATAGTATATTGGAATGCATAAAAATATAAGTCAGTGTATGGTAGTGTAAGAGTGTGACAGTATATGGGATAGACGGCCAGCAGAAGACTTTACGGTCTATATACTGTAGTGTAGAGTTTATCTGCCGAGGACTAATTATAGGTCTGGTCTGGGACCGGCCGTGGGGGACGATAAGCCCAGGAATCAGCAACAGGTATATACATTCTAGCTTCATCTATCACTGTCCAGGAGGAAAATTGTCCATTAAGAACCTCTAACATTGTCCGGGAAGATGACTGCCCATTAAGAATATTAAGATGGCTGTGGAATCCCTTGAAAAGACTCCTTCTGATAAGAGTCCCTTTCGAAAGCCCTTTGAGGCTAATCCGTCTTCTCTGTACCCGGGCGCAAGAGATAAGAATCCCTAATATCTTTCTGCATGACACGGACACATTCTTCACGGACTAATACTACTGTCAAGACGAAACACAAGAGAGCCGCTGTGATGAATGTTCAACACTCTTAACCTTATCTCCATTTAAGATGGGGTGAAAAAAATTAACAAGGGGATGGTACACTATAAGGCCCCTTGTTGGATAAGCACTGCGACCCTGACACACGATCCATCTCGCGTAACTTCGTCAAAGTAATTTTAAGCTCATCTAGATGCGTATGTAGATGTGTTGGTTGATTAGACTCTTCAGACAGTATTAATGAAAATGTCTTGAAGGGGAGAGGCACTGATAGCCAGGATCATAAGATGGAGGCGTCAGCTACCGCGGTAACGTTTATAGTATTATTTTTTGTTGTGGCGAATTGTTGATGGTTCGGACATTAAATGTATTCATGGCATCTGTCTTACTATCATATTTCAATTAGCAATGTTGCCGCTGGTGCTGCTGGTGCTGCTGGTGCTGCCGCTGGCACTGCAGCCGCTGCCGCCGCCGTTACTGCTGCCGCTGCTTCTTTTGTTGCTGTTTCTGCTGTTTATAGTGTTACTTCTGTTCCTGATTATGTTGCTCCTGTTGCTACTGATACCACTGATGTTCCTGTTGGTCTGCTGCTGCTTCTGTTGTTGCTGCAAGGCACACTGTGTCGTTAAGACACAGAGGCGCTCCAGAGATAAAGCGCAACAGGCATTTCACCTCTGGAGCGCCACAGTGAGGCTCTGAAACAGGAAGGAGGCTGCCCGTGGGTCTACTAGTGAGGCTGAGCACTCACTGTACATACCCAGGTATAGTTTCGCGCTAGTTGTCTGCCAGTTTTTAAGGGATAGATCGTGATTCTATCGACGTCTATCAGGATTACCGGGATGGTGGGATTACTGGGAATCAAGGTCTCTCAGCCGGGTAGTCAATCGTAGCGAGGCTCCTCTTGATCTTGATGTTGTGTTCGTTGTACCTTGTATGTGAACCTTTGGAACTTGCACATTTTAGACCATGCAGACCATATTGGTCAGTTACTGTCTTGCCGCATATATATTCAATGTACAGTGCTAGTCATGGCATTATGCCGGATAAGCGCCCCGGCATAATGCCGTGACGAAAATCAAAGGCCTACCATATAGGGGGGTCTTTTTTCGTCAGTGCATTATGCCGGGTAGCAGCTATTAGCATGACGTCACGGCCTGCTGCCACACTCTACAGCGACTCCTCAGTGTTCACGTGGCTGCCATGGTGAGAGGAAGTGTTGAACTTTTGTCTCTCATCTGCCCCAACTTTTGTCCGGTGTTCCCTTTGGTTTTGGGGCTATACATGATTATGGGTAAAAGGAAGTCTTTAACACTTGAAACTATAGCTCAAATCACAGAACTTTACAAAGCTATGCACCAAACGAAAGAAATAGTGGAGAATGTTGGCGTGTGTGTGAGCGTTCAGTGAGGAACTGGGTGCAGCGTTTCAAGGCTGCTGGTGGCGTCCAGTTACAGTCTGCCAAACCTCGGTAGACTGGTCCCTCGAAGAATACATCTGCTTGTACCTTAACTGTGTTAAAGAAGCAGTTAGAGAGTGCATCTAAGATAACTGCTATAGAATTGAAAGCAAAGAACCCACATCTTCTCTCAGAGGTGTCTGTAAGAACTGTTAACAGACGTGTGTCAGAACTGGGCTACAGTAGCCACCGCCAGGTTAAGAAACCAATCCTCTCCAAGCCACAGAAGCAACGTAGGCTGGATTATGCAAAGAAATATTTTCACTGGAATCCTCAACAGTGGTCTGAAGTACTTTGGAGTGATGACGCAACCTTCACTGTCACCTGTAACTGTGGGGGCCATGTGTACCGACCCAGAGGTAGTGACCTGCTAGACCCATGCTAAACCTGTGGGACCACCAAACACCCAGACTCGCTCATGGTTTGGAGGTGTTTCAGTGCTCAGAGTGTTGGTGAACTCATTGTGCTTCCCCAAAACCAGTATAAAAACCAGTATAATTACCTGGAGTTATTGTGTGACAATTTACATGAGGCCTTTGACAAGTATGGGGGCTACAGTTTTTATGCAGGACAGTGCACCGTGTCATACCTCCAAATCTGTACTTCAGTGGCTTAAGGACTGTGAAGTGAGGTTCATTAATGACTGGCCAGGCAATTTCCCAGACCTAAACCCTACTGAGAACCTCTGGTCAATAGTGAAATGAAGTTTACTGGGCAAGGATATCAGTTCCATCCAGCGGCTGGAGGCTGCTCTACATGAGGCATGGAATGATATACCTCCCCAAACCCTCAAGAATTTGTGAGAGTCTTCCTACACAGTTGAGGGATGTGATTAAGCGATAAGGATGCAGCATCAAGTATTAAAACCTCAGTAAATGTGCAAATATATATTTTTTAATCTTTCATTGTATGAGTTTGTGTTTTGGTACGTGTGCGGGGAACGGGCGGCATAATGTCGTGACTAGCACTGTATATACCTGGAGTTTACCTGGAGAGAGTTTCGGGGGTCAACGCCCCCGCGGCCCGGTCTGTGACCAGGCCTCCTGGTGGATCAGCGCCTGATCAACCAGGCTGTTGCTGCTGGCTGCACGCAAACCAACGTACGAGCCACAGCCCGGCTGATCAGGAACTGTCTTTAGGTGCTTGTCCAGTGCCAGCTTGAAGACTGCCAGGGGTCTGTTGGTAATCCCCCTTATGTGTGCTGGGAGGCAGTTGAACAGTCTCGGGCCCCTGACACTTATTGTATGGTCTCTTAACGTGCTAGTGACACCCCTGCTTTTCATTGGGGGGATGGTGCATCGTCTGCCAAGTCTTTTGCTTTCGTAGTGAGTGATTTTCGTGTGCAAGTTTGGTACTAGTCCCTCTAGGATTTTCCAGGTGTATATAATCATGTATCTCTCCCTCCTGCGTTCCAGGGAATACAGGTTTAGAAACCTCAAGCGCTCCCAGTAATTGAGGTGTTTTATCTCCGTTATGCGCGCCGTGAAAGTTCTCTGTACATTTTCTAGGTCGGCAATTTCACCTGCCTTGAAAGGTGCTGTTAGAGTGCAGCAATATTCCAGCCTAGATAGAACAAGTGACCTGAAGAGTGTCATCATGGGCTTGGCCTCCCTAGTTTTGAAGGTTCTCATTATCCATCCTGTCATTTTTCTAGCAGACGCGATTGATACAATGTTATGGTCCTTGAAGGTGAGATCCTCCGACATAATCACTCCTAGGTCTTTGACGTTGGTGTTTCGCTCTATTTTGTGGCCAGAATTTGTTTTGTACTCTGATGAAGATTTAATTTCCTCATGTTTACCATATCTGAGTAATTGAAATTTCTCATCGTTGAACTTCATATTGTTTTCTGCAGCCCACTGAAAGATTTGGTTGATGTCCGCCTGGAGCCTTGCAGTGTCTGCAATGGAAGACACTGTCATGCAGATTCGGGTGTCATCTGCAAAGGAAGACACGGTGCTGTGGCTGACATCCTTGTCTATGTCGGATATGAGGATGAGGAACAAGATGGGAGCTAGTACTGTGCCTTGTGGGACAGAGCTTGTCACCGTAGCTGCCTCGGACTTTACTCTGTTGACGACTACTCTCTGTGTTCTGTTAGTGAGGAAATTATAGATCCATCGACCGACTTTTCCTGTTATTCCTTTAGCGCGCATTTTGTGCGCTATTACGCCATGGTCACACTTGTCGAAGGCTTTTGCAAAGTCTGTATATATTACATCTGCATTCTTTTTGTCTTCTAGTGCATTTAGGACCTTGTCGTAGTGATCCAGTAGTTGAGACAGACAGGAGCGACCTGTTCTAAACCCATGTTGCCCTGGGTTGTGTAACTGATGGGTTTCTAGATGGGTGGTGATCTTGCTTCTTAGGACCCTTTCAAAGATTTTTATGATATGGGATGTTAGTGCTATTGGTCTGTAGTTCTTTGCTGTTGCTTTACTGCCCCCTTTGTGGAGTGGGGCTATGTCTGTTGTTTTTAGTAACTGAGGGACGACCCCCGTGTCCATGCTCCCTCTCCATAGGATGGAAAAGGCTCGTGATAGGGGCTTCTTGCAGTTCTTGATGAACACAGAGTTCCATGAGTCTGGCCCTGGGGCAGAGTGCATGGGCATGTCATTTATCGCCTGTTCGAAGTCATTTGGCGTCAGGATAACATCGGATAGGCTTGTGTTAGTCAAATTTTGTGGCTCTCTCATAAAAAATTCATTTTGGTCTTCGACTCTCAGTCTGGTTAGCGGCTTGCTAAAAACTGAGTCATATTGGGACTTGAGTAGCTCACTCATTTCCTTGCTGTCATCTGTGTAGGACCCATCTTGTTTAAGTAGGGGCCCAATACTGGACGTTGTTCTCGATTTTGATTTGGCATAGGAGAAGAAATACTTTGGGTTTCTTTCGATTTCATTTATGGCTTTTAGTTCTTCCCGCGATTCCTGACTCCTAAAGGATTCTTTTAGCTTAAGTTCGATGCTTGCTATTTCTCTGACCAGTGTCTCCCTGCGCATTTCAGATATATTGACCTCTTTTAGCCGCTCTGTTATTCTTTTCCGTCGCCTGTAAAGGGAGCGCCTGTCTCTTTCTATTTTACATCTACTCCTCCTTTTTCTTAGAGGAATAAGCCTTGTGCATACATCGAGTGCCACCGAGTTAATCTGTTCTAGGCATAAGTTTGGGTCTGTGTTGCTTAGTATATCTTCCCAGCTTATATCGGTTAGGACTTGGTTTACTTGGTCCCACTTTATGTTTTTGTTATTGAAGTTGAATTTGGTGAATGCTCCCTCATGACTAGTCTCATTTTGTCGGTCTGGGGCTCCATGCATACATGTCTGAACCTCAATTATGTTGTGATCTGAGTATATTGTTTTTGATATGGTGACATTTCTTATCAGATCATCATTGTTAGTGAAGATGAGGTCTAGTGTATTCTCCAGTCTTGTAGGCTCTATTATTTGCTGGTTTAAATTGAATTTTGTGCAGAGATTTAAAAGCTCGTGTGAGTGTGAGTTTTCATCAGAGCTGCCTCCTGGTGTTATTTCTGCAACAATATTATTTGCTATATTCCTCCATTTTAGGTGCCTTAAGTTGAAATCCCCCAGGAGCAAGATGTTGGGTGCAGGAGCTGGAAGATTTTCCAGACAGTGGTCAATTTTTAACAGCTGTTCCTGGAATTGCTGGGATGTTGCATCCGGAGGCTTGTAGACTACCACAATGACTAGGTTTTGGTTCTCGACCTTTACTGCTAAAACTTCCACTACGTCATTTGAGGCATTAAGCAGTTCTGTGCAAACAAGTGACTCTGCAATGTACAGGCCAACCCCCCCCTTTTGCCTGTTCACTCTGTCACATCTGTATAGGTTGTAACCTGGGATCCATACTTCGTTGTCCAAGTGATCCTTTATGTGGGTCTCAGTGAAAGCCGCGAACATTGCCTTTGCCTCTGCAAGCAGTCCACGGATGAAAGGTATTTTGTTGTTTGTAGCTGGCTTTAGACCCTGTATATTTGCAAAGAAGAATGTTATCGGACTGGTGGTATTGTTGGTACTGGGGGGGGATTTTTTTTCCGGCATTAGTATCTGTATCTGTTGGTTTGGAGTGGAGGCCATCGACTGTGGTTCCACTCCAGGAATGACTGGATTTGGTGTACGATTTCTGCCATTTCCTGCCAGTTTTTTTTCCTTCCTGGCACTAAAAAACCTCTCCCTCTTGAGTGGCTGTGGCTACCCAGGTTTTCCCCTGGCCTGGATGTTTTGTATCTTTTTGTCCCCTTTAGATGGTATGCCTGGCAATTTAAGTTATAGCACAGTCTTTCCTGTACTGAAGAGGTACACATTTCAGGGTGAAAAAGCTTACAGGAAGGGAGTTTGCATTTTCCTGTTTTCATATGGGCATGGCATTTTCTAGGGTGGTCATAGTTGCATGTCCCATCTGTTTTTCCAGATTTCCCATGCCAGCAGATACCAAGTGCATAGTATGTGCACAGGCTTGGTTTCCGCTTGCCTTGGGTTTCTGTGACTGTATTCCCTGTTGGTGCATGTTTCCCTGTCTTACTTCTATCCTCCCTAGCACCAACAATGGAGCTCCCACCAGTTGTTTTTGGTAATTTATCCTCACTATTGCTATTGGAGTCCTCTTGTTTGCTATTTCCTGCGGTGTTTCTAGTTTGCAATATTGGTTTTATCTTATCTTTGACTACACTTGTTTCCCTACTATGGCTCCTGTCCCCTATGAGGTCATTTATATGTATTCCTTCCTGCGTATAATTCCCGACTCCCTGGACAATATCTCCAGCTTCACCATTTCTGTCTCCCAGGACAGTATCTCCAGCTTCACCATTTCTGTCTCCCAGGACAGCACCTCCAGCTTCACCATTACTGTCTCCCAGGACAGTATCTCCAGCTTCACCATTTCTGTCTCCCAGGACAGCACCTCCAGCTTCACCATTTCTGTCTCCCAGGACAGTATCTCCAGCTTCACCATTTCTGTCTCCCAGGACAGCACCTCCAGCTTCACCATTACTGTCTCCCAGGACACCTCCAGCTTCACCATTACTGTCTCCCAGGACAGCACCTCCAGCTTCACCATTACTGTCTCCCAGGACAGCACCTCCAGCTTCACCATTACTGTCTCCCAGGACAGCACTATCAGCCCCACATTTACTGACTACCAGGACATCACCTCCAGCCTTACAGTTTATGACTACATGGCCAGTATCAATGGCAGTACCATTCAGCCCAGACATTTTATGTTCCCATCTGTTGTAGAAAGCTTCCAGGTTTTCTATGAAAGCAGCTTTGATGTTGTCCTCTTTTAATACCCTTGTGATTTTAGTCCACAGTTTTTCCTCATTTGAGCATACCCAAAAACACTTCTCTGTTTTAATACTGCTTGTAGCTAGTTCTGGGATATCTGCACAAGGGGCGTGACACCAATTTCCACAAAAATGACAATTTATCCATGTGGAAGCCCGTTTGTTTGACTGACCACAGACTACACAGGGCTTCATAATGATTTGAATGGTTGATTTACTGCAATTCTACTAGCAACCTCCTGAAAATTCTATTAATAACCTTAAATGAAGCTCTAGCTATTTGTATTTCTGTTTCTAACTCTTTTTGTATATTGGACAGCTTACCGTCACGTTCCTGATTTTTAATGTTTGTGTTTATAGGGCGCCTACAACCCCATCCGTTTACAGTCTGCTTTATTGTCCAACGAAACTGTTTGAAACCAGTCCCGGGTTCGGACCAGTCAAGGGTTCGGACCAGGCAAGGGTTCGGGCCAGTCGATCTGCTCTGATCAGTGGGTCACTTATTTAAAACATACTGGTCGGTGATTTGAGCTAACACATGAAGGATCTACTGGAAATTATCTACCCGAGTAATATGTGATTTGACTGATACAAAAGTATAACACAGAGGTGCGTATCTTAAATGTATATAGGCCTAGTGGTGTTTAACACTGTTCATACACCGAGAAGTGTGTATCTCTCAGTGTATATATACATTGAGAATTTCCTTTATTATTCTCAACAATTCATGTACGGAGTCATCACATCGAGTTGGGAACAGGATTCAAATTCAAGGGACAAACGAAGGTTATCTCTAGTTCTTTTTATCAAGAACCCTTGAAGAACACTGAGGACCTAGGCTGCTGTTAGTCGAGAGGAAAGTTGAGTTTACAATAAGGTTTAATGCCTCTGTGTGAGGGTGGCGTTGGTTAGCACAGTGGCGTTGATTGCTATTCATTTTTATTGCTTTCTACAGCCCCCCAGTCTCTCCTGCATAAATGACTGCTAATTTTCCTTATGAAGAGACCTTCCTTTCACACTCTTCCTTGATGGGTTCAAGTCTCCACTGTTGTAGTGAACACGCAGTTGCTAGCAGGGAAAATGGAATGTAATTCGATGTTAATTACTTTGTAAACTTCCACCGAGCCTTGTATTGCTAGAAAAGAAAAGTGACAATACCGTAGCTGGAACGGTTCACAATTGAGTCTCAAATGCAACTCAACTGTGAACTGTTTCGATCCGTCCTGAGCCATTATCAAGCCACTGGCGACTTGTCGGTGGTTCAGAACGAACCAGTTTGTAGGTTAATGTTGTCCAAATGGCGTACTGGTGATAAGAGTGACGAGCAGACACATGATGCGGGAAAAGTTTTCGTTTATCAACGCTTTTCCTTGTGTACATCTCTATCAAGTAATGATTTGATAAATCTCTACACAAAGCGAAGTGCTATCATAATGATAACTTGTTCTGCAACGCATGACTGTTCTTCACTTATAAGTTAGTTGTGAATGGTGGATGGGAGAGCGCAAATCACAGTCTGTAAATTGACAATCCGACAATCTACCATTCAAATTGCAGACGGCGGTTCAAGCCTCGTCCCCCCCTCCCATCCACCATTCTGTTTATTCTAAAGATATATTGAAGGTGAACATGTGACGCTACAATAATAATTCTTCTCTTGATGATGGCATACAACACTGACCCGCTAATAAATAACATACATGTGCAGCGTGTAGTCCGACCACGTCTTATTTAGACCCAGGGAACGATCACATCATAACTACTGCTACTACTGTCTCCAGTGTTATATTCGCCCGTGTTCGACTGAAGATGCGAAACGTTTCGGAAATAAAGATATTCATGTATTGTAGATGTGTCTTATTTAACCCTTCTCCCTCTTACATCACCTTCCACAACTCTCACTCATACGTACATAACAAAAGTAACATAAAATATTTTATTAGAGGCATAAAACACTTCAGTACTACTTTTTATATATTGGTATTTTTCCTAGGATGAGACTTTCAGCATAACTGTAGTTTGTAATACATTTGCATAGCAATAATTTCCTCCCTTCCCCTGGATGGGACCCAAAACATTCGGTTAATAGGTTTCTAATTTTTGTTGGCTCACCTTCGGTATTTGAAAAAAAAGAAATGCTAATAAAACTGAAATAATGTCGACTTTTTTTTTTTTTTACTACGATTCGATCCGTCACTGCACAGCTGCTTTCCTCCTCAGTTCCTTCTCCTTCTCCACTCACTAAAACTAAGACGAATTGATTTTCAATGTCCAGCCTTTCCGATTAACCTCGCTTGTGTGTTGTACTTGAGGTGTTAGTGCCAGGATGGTGTTGGGGTGACCGCTGTTCAAACAGTGAACACTTCTCATATGCGTTTCGCACAAGGAGAACTTTATCAAATTATAATGACTTGGAAAAGCTCTCCTTGATACAACACTCGCTATGTTGTAAGTGTATTTGTATCACCAGTATGTGTCAGCACTCGGCCTACCAACCCGTGAGGATCTCAATGGAATTAATGTTTCTCGCTATCTGCGTTATTATTAACAGACTTTTGACTGATTTAGATCGAATGTTGAACATTAAAATGGTATAAAATACCGACAGGTTGTTAGGTAAGACACATATGCAACAGTTAGGTATCTTTATTATGATGAAACGTTTCGCCTACACAGTAGGCTTCTTCAGTCGAGTACAGAAAAGTTGATAGAAGCAGAAGATACTTGAAGACGATGTAATCAGTCCATCACCCTTAAAGTTTGAGGTGGTCAGTCCCTCAGTCTGGAGAAGAGCATTATTCCATAGTATGCTCTTCTCCAGACTGAGGGACTGACCACCTCAAACTTTAAGGGTGATGGACTGATTACATCGTCTTCAAGTATCTTCTGCTTCTATCAACTTTTCTGTACTCGACTGAAGAAGCCTACTGTGTAGGCGAAACGTTTCATCATAATAAAGATACCTAACTGTTGCATATGTGTCTTACCTAACAGATCGAATGTTGTTTGGGTTCCCTTTACAGTTCTTGTGCCAAACATTCATTCCAGTTGTCTCACAGTTAAGTTATTTATGAGTCCGTCATTTTCCATTCTAGCTTTCACGTCCCGCATTACATTTAACTGCCGAGATGCTTTTTTCAGTACACTTTCCACACTAAGAATGAGGTATGTTGCAGTTTATTGCAGTATGACCATAGTTAAAATAACCTCAAAAATATTAGACACAGGAGACATTATAGATAAGTTTTTTACCATTAAGAAATAAACTGGACAGCTTATGAGGCTGGAACTATAAATAAATGGTCCATAGATTTTCTTAATGTAATGACGGCTTTTTATATATCAATAAAAGTGAGAGAAGGCAACACGCAGTCAGTATTAAGCCAAATATTTAATTGAACGCGGGAAGAAATATTAAACATAAATTTCCTGATTCTTCTTGGAATAAGAAATCATATTAAGTGAAAATAGCAAATATTGTCGTCCATGACTCAGGAGACGAGAAAAAATTACGTAAATAAGAACGACTAGATTATAAGACAGGAAAATAAATTGCTTTAAGCTGGTATCTTGGAAGCACTAAATGGAATAGATGTTGCAATAGATACAGGAATAAATCTTACAAAGAGTCTTTTAACAATTGAAAAAAGAAATTAAATAATTTATATCCCCCAAAAAATAAATATACGATAAAATAAACAATGGTTAAAGGGAAGATACTGGAGAACAATGACATAGATAGAACTTGACATCAACAGACGAAGAGAGCCAATCAAGATTTTTTTCAGAGATTGAAGCAAACCAAAGATAAATATATAAACATGAGAAGACGGGAATGAAGAGACTTTGAAAAGGAAACGTTAGATAATAATAATTGCAAATCTTTTATTCAGGCTTACAATACCTCAACTATATATTAATAAGCAAATACGAAGAATAAATAACAACAACAAAATCAATGAAGCAGAGGAGGAAATGTGTGAAGTGTTGAAGAGAAACTTTCAGCGCTAAAAAAATATTTTAAAGGTTGTGGAAATAAATCACAGGACACATTGTATACACGGGAGTGTATCTCAGCGGATTTATGTTGAGAATTTACTTTTAATCCTTATTTTAGGGATTAAATTATTCTTGACGGGTGGTGATAAGATTTAGTGCAGTTTTAATGACCTTGGTTTAGTCGACAGACTTTAAACCCCCATTAACCAACTAACCAATCAATTCATATAACTGAAATGAAGGATACTGAAACAGCCGAAGAGGAAGCAGTATATATATATATATATATATATATATATATATATATATATATATATATATATATATATATATATATATATATATATATAGTAGTAGGTTGGTAGACAGCAACCACCCAGGGAAGTACTACCGTCCTGCCAGATGACTGTGAAACAAAAACCTGTAACTGTTTTGCATGATGGTAGGATTGCTGGTTTCTTTTTCTGTCTCATAAACACGCTAAGATAACAGGGATATCTTGCTACTCCTACTTACACTTTGGTCACACTTCACAGACACGCACATGCATATATATATATATACATACATCTAGGTTTTTCTCCTTTTTCTAAATAGCTCTTGTTCTTTTTTATTTCTTCTATTGTCCATGGGGAAGTGGAAAAGAATCTTTCCTCCGTAAGCCATGCGTGTCGTATGAGGCGACTAAAATGCCGGGAGCAATGGGCTAGTAACCCCTTCTCCTGTATACAATTACTAAAAAAGAGAAGAAGAAAAACTTTATAAAACTGGGTTGCTTAAATGTGCGTGGATGTAGTGCGGATGACAAGAAACAGATGATTGCTGATGTTATGAATGAAAAGAAGTTGGATGTCCTGGCCCTAAGCGAAACAAAGCTGAAGGGGGTAGGAGAGTTTCAGTGGGGGGAAATAAATGGGATTAAATCTGGAGTATCTGAGAGAGTTAGAGCAAAGGAAGGGGTAGCAGTAATGTTAAATGATCAGTTATGGAAGGAGAAAAGAGAATATGAATGTGTAAATTCAAGAATTATGTGGATTAAAGTAAAGGTTGGATGCGAGAAGTGGGTCATAATAAGCGTGTATGCACCTGGAGAAGAGAGGAATGCAGAGGAGAGAGAGAGATTTTGGGAGATGTTAAGTGAATGTATAGGAGCCTTTGAACCAAGTGAGAGAGTAATTGTGGTAGGGGACTTGAATGCTAAAGTAGGAGAAACTTTTAGAGAGGGTGTGGTAGGTAAGTTTGGGGTGCCAGGTGTAAATGATAATGGGAGCCCTTTGATTGAACTTTGTATAGAAAGGGGTTTAGTTATAGGTAATACATATTTTAAGAAAAAGAGGATAAATAAGTATACACGATATGATGTAGGGCGAAATGACAGTAGTTTGTTGGATTATGTATTGGTAGATAAAAGACTGTTGAGTAGACTTCAGGATGTACATGTTTATAGAGGGGCCACAGATATATCAGATCACTTTCTAGTTGTAGCTACACTGAGAGTAAAAGGTAGATGGGATACAAGGAGAATAGAAGCATCAGGGAAGAGAGAGGTGAAGGTTTATAAACTAAAAGAGGAGGCAGTTAGGGTAAGATATAAACAGCTATTGGAGGATAGATGGGCTAATGAGAGCATAGGCAATGGGGTCGAAGAGGTATGGGGTAGGTTTAAAAATGTAGTGTTAGAGTGTTCAGCAGAAGTTTGTGGTTACAGGAAAGTGGGTGCAGGAGGGAAGAGGAGCGATTGGTGGAATGATGATGTAAAGAGAGTAGTAAGGGAGAAAAAGTTAGCATATGAGAAGTTTTTACAAAGTAGAAGTGATGCAAGGAGGGAAGAGTATATGGAGAAAAAGAGAGAAGTTAAGAGAGTGGTGAAGCAATGTAAAAAGAGAGCAAATGAGAGAGTGGGTGAGATGTTATCAACAAATTTTGTTGAAAATAAGAAAAAGTTTTGGAGTGAGATTAACAAGTTAAGAAAGCCTAGAGAACAAATGGATTTGTCAGTTAAAAATAGGAGAGGAGAGTTATTAAATGGAGAGGTAGAGGTATTGGGAAGATGGAAGGAATATTTTGAGGAATTGTTAAATGTTGATGAAGATAGGGAAGCTGTGATTTCGTGTATAGGGCAAGGAGGAATAACATCTTGTAGGAGTGAGGAAGAGCCAGTTGTGAGTGTGGGGGAAGTTCGTGAGGCAGTAGGTAAAATGAAAGGGGGTAAGGCAGCCGGGATTGATGGGATAAAGATAGAAATGTTAAAAGCAGGTGGGGATATAGTTTTGGAGTGGTTGGTGCAATTATTTAATAAATGTATGGAAGAGGGTAAGGTACCTAGGAATTGGCAGAGAGCATGCATAGTTCCTTTGTATAAAGGCAAAGGGGATAAAAGAGAGTGCAAAAATTATAGGGGGATAAGTCTGTTGAGTGTACCTGGTAAAGTGTATGGTAGAGTTATAATTGAAAGAATTAAGAGTAAGACGGAGAATAGGATAGCAGATGAACAAGGAGGCTTTAGGAAAGGTAGGGGGTGTGTGGACCAGGTGTTTACAGTGAAACATATAAGTGAACAGTATTTAGATAAGGCTAAAGAGGTCTTTGTGGCATTTATGGATTTGGAAAAGGCGTATGACAGGGTGGATAGGGGGGCAATGTGGCAGATGTTGCAAGTGTATGGTGTAGGAGGTAGGTTACTGAAAGCAGTGAAGAGTTTTTACGAGGATAGTGAGGCTCAAGTTAGAGTATGTAGGAAAGAGGGAAATTTTTTCCCAGTAAAAGTAGGCCTTAGACAAGGATGTGTGATGTCACCGTGGTTGTTTAATATATTTATAGATGGGGTTGTAAGAGAAGTAAATGCGAGGGTCTTGGCAAGAGGCGTGGAGTTAAAAGATAAAGAATCACACACAAAGTGGGAGTTGTCACAGCCGATGACACTGTGCTCTTGGGAGATTCTGAAGAGAAGTTGCAGAGATTGGTGGATGAATTTGGTAGGGTGTGCAAAAGAAGAAAATTAAAGGTGAATACAGGAAAGAGTAAGGTTATGAGGATAACAAAAAGATTAGGTGATGAAAGATTGAATATCAGATTGGAGGGAGAGAGTATGGAGGAGGTGAACGTATTCAGATATTTGGGAGTGGACGTGTCAGCGGATGGGTCTATGAAAGATGAGGTGAATCATAGAATTGATGAGGGAAAAAGAGTGAGTGGTGCACTTAGGAGTCTGTGGAGACAAAGAACTTTGTCCTTGGAGGCAAAGAGGGGAATGTATGAGAGTATAGTTTTACCAACGCTCTTATATGGGTGTGAAGCGTGGGTGATGAATGTTGCAGCGAGGAGAAGGCTGGAGGCAGTGGAGATGTCATGTCTGAGGGCAATGTGTGGTGTGAATATAATGCAGAGAATTCGTAGTTTGGAAGTTAGGAGGAGGTGCGGGATTACCAAAACTGTTGTCCAGAGGGCTGAGGAAGGGTTGTTGAGGTGGTTCGGACATGTAGAGAGAATGGAGCGAAACAGAATGACTTCAAGAGTGTATCAGTCTGTAGTGGAAGGAAGGCGGGGTAGGGGTCGGCCTAGGAAGGGTTGGAGGGAGGGGGTAAAGGAGGTTTTGTGTGCGAGGGGCTTGGACTTCCAGCAGGCATGCGTGAGCGTGTTTGATAGGAGTGAATGGAGACAAATGGTTTTTAATACTTGACGTGCTGTTGGAGTGTGAGCAAAGTAACATTTATGAAGGGATTCAGGGAAACCGGCAGGCCGGACTTGAGTCCTGGAGATGGGAAGTACAGTGCCTGCACTCTGAAGGAGGGGTGTTAATGTTGCAGTTTAAAAACTGTAGTGTAAAGCACCCTTCTGGCAAGACAGTGATGGAGTGAATGATGGTGAAAGTTTTTCTTTTTCGGGCCACCCTGCCTTGGTGGGAATCGGCCGGTGTGATAATAATAATAAAAATATATATATACACACATATATATATATATATATATATATATATATATATATATATATATATATATATATATATATATATATATATTGTGAGACCTCTACCCACTCTACCTGAGGTATACCAGCGAGTGAGCACGTCTCCTGTATATCCCAGTGATTAACAGAATAGGGAATAAATAGCATATGAAGGTACAAATAAAAATGGGAACTATGGCTATAGTTTACTTAATAACATAAAAGGGCTAGAATACAACATATCCTGATGGAAATTTACATAATATAACAATTGACCTATGAGACTTATTACCAGGGGGAAGGGTAGATGTTATCAGTAACACGGACTAGTACTCACTCTTAATTCACCGACCAGCTGACCCGAGATTCCCAATGCGTGGTCCACTACACACGCGCCTGTCCAGAGCTCTCGCTCCCAGGACCTGTCACCAACAACCTCTTTGCCCCGCTGTTCCCTGGGCTAATATCGTAGTCAAAGTACCCCCTCCCCAATGGTGTATGTACCACGTGTTACGACCTGACGCCGAGGTCTGACGCCGTTAAGAACAAAAGACCTCAGACGTGGGCGTGACTACCCGACATTTGCTAAGGCAGGTGTGACCATATAATTAGGTCTCCCTAGAGACCTCACAAGCCCATCTGAACTGCATCACATCCCCCTTTCTCCCCCAATTTAAAATATCTGGGAACTAGGACAATTTGTCCTAAGTTATTAGACTACTTTAATCCTAACCCTTTTATTCTATTACAATACAATAGCAAATAATATGAATTCACACAGATCAGTAGGTTTAATAAATTCTAGCACAAGAAACGAATAACAATGACTCTGGTGCGAACCTGAGGTCTCACAGCGAGTGAGCACGTCTCCTGTATATCGCAGTGCTTAACAGAATAGGGAATAGCATATGAAGGTACAAATAAAAATGGGAACTATGGCTATAGTTTACTTAATAACATAAAAGGGCTAGAATACAACATATCCTGATGGAAATTTACATAATATAACAATTGACCTATGAGACTTATTACCAGGGGGAAGGGTAGATGTTATCAGTAACACGGACTAGTACTCACTCTTAATTCACCGACCAGCTGACCCGAGATTCCCAATGCGTGGTCCACTACACACGCGGCTGTCCAGAGCTCTCGCTCCCAGGACCTGTCACCAACAACCTCTTTGCCCCGCTGTTCCCTGGGCTTATATCGTAGTCAAAGTACCCCCTCCCCAATGGTGTATGTACCACGTGTTACGACCTGACGCCGAGGTCTGACGCCGTTAAGAACAAAAGACCTCAGACGTGGGCGTGACTACCCGACATTTGCTAAGGCAGGTGTGACCATATAATTAGGTCTCCCTCGAGACCTCACAAGCCCATCTGAACTGCATCACAATATATATATATATATATATATATATATATATATATATATATATATATATATATATATATATATATATATACATATATATATATATATATATATATATATATATATATATATATATATATATATATATATATATATATATATATATATATATATATATATATATATATATATATATATATATATATATACATTTAGGGAGGTACCACCTCTAGAACTGTCCTGGGGATCCTCATCCTCAAAGAAAAGAATAAACTTGCTTCAGGGAAAACTCGAGGTTCTCCCTGAAGCTGTTTGAATATTCTTTTCTCCTACCACCCTCTATATTTTATATTCTGTGGATACTTTATTTAAACACAAAATACATTGACAAATACACAATATGGAGTAGATCAACATAGATAACAACTCAGAGTTACATCTTGAGTACTTCGTCCAGCTCCCCGGCGGTGGGCAGGGTACTCAGTGCTGCAGGCATTTCCCCTCTGGATCGCAACACTGAGTCTCGGACAGAGGAAGCTGGTCGCCCTGTGGTCCTTGATTTCTATGATGAGTTTTTCACCCAGCTCTTTCAGGAACTTTAGAGCACACTTGCCCAATGCTCCAAGGGTCTCCGACCCTATTGGGATGAAGTTATAACAAGGGGGAAGGTCTTCATATTTGTGGGTATTCTGGGTCTCCCTGTAACTGGCAGCTCCACCCCTTTCAGCTACGGAGTATGGTAAGTGGGTGTCTGCCAATGTGGCGGTGCAGGTGCATTCCCAGGCAATCTGCTTACCATCCTTCCACTGTAGCATAGTAGCTCCAACAGGACGCTTTGGCTTCCGTCAGACCTCCACACTTGAGGTTCCCATTAGGCTGGGCAACGGACTCTGGCGAGGCTTCTCTTTATGATGTCGCTGACCTCCTCATGTCTGGCATACTTCCCTTCTGATGTGTGACATGCGAGACCATGAAGTCCAAATTGATCAGATGTCGCCCTGCCACAAATACACCTATGTTCGGTGAGTATGGGGGAGGCTAGGCGAAGAGCAACACCAATCCGAATGGCCTGTGAGTCGATTCGAGTGCCCAGGGAGGAATTGGGAACAGCCAAAAGAAAATCTCCTGAATGTGGTGCCTTCACCGCCAGGAGACGAGCTTTGTCCTTTCCTGAAGCGTTGGTGGGCATTATATTGCCGATTTTTTCCATGATCGGTTTGTCCAGTGGGACTGTTTGTGCTCTCTCTCTCTCTCTCTCTCTCTCTATATATATATATATATATATATATATATATATATATATATATATATATATATATATATATATATATATATATATATATATATATATATATATATATATATATATATATATATATATATATATATATATATATATATATATATATATATATGGAACTACAGTAATGTAAATTGACAGAGGAATGGAAGATGGCACAAAGTGTGGTAATCTTTATAAAAAAATGTAACAGACCTGTCTCGCTAACAAGTGTTGCTGGAAAAATAATAGAAACATTATTATTATTATTATTATTATTATTATTATTATTATTTTATTTCGGGATAGATGAACCCTGTACGGGTCATACAGCGCCTGCGAATATGAGAGTCAAACAGGCTTGAATCAAGGAAAGAGAGGACACATCCAGTTCTCTGCATCAAGAGTCCCTCACCGGCATCAAGGAACCTCCTCTTTGGTATCAAGAAGTTAATAAAAAACTACTAACTGCCAACCAATTCGGTTTTCGGTCTGCAGTTGTTCAGGAAAGATACTGATGGGAAGATTATTATATTTGATCTAAACTTTAATTGAGAGTTTAATGAAGTTCCTCCATGAGAGAAACATTTGGAAACAGCAGAATGTAGGAGGAATTAAAAGGTAAACTGTTATAATACACAAAAGACCGTTTTCTTTGAGAGGAAAATGTGAACGGTTGTATGAAGAAAAATGGCCTGGTGGGGAGTCATCACAAGCGGGGTGCCACAAGGATCTGTATTTGACCCAATAACATTTTTTTTAATATATAAACATAACTATCCATAAGGATAATTGTATACAAATATCTTTGTGGAGGTTTCAAAAATCTTAGATGAAATCGATAATAATAATAATAACCGTTAATGTCTACCGGATGAAGTGGATAAATTGAACAAGTTGATTGGTGGATGGATGATGGAATTGAATGTAAAAGAAATAAGAGAAAGCGAAGTCAGATTATTATTATTGTCTTTATTTCTGCAAGTACATGTACAAGGTATACAGACCTAGTTGACGCCAGTGACATACTACTATACAGAAAGCCCTTTGTTATGCAGAGCATTTCAGGCAAATTAACTCAGTTTTGTCCACAGGATGCGACCCACACCAGTCGGCTAACATCCACGTACCTATTTTACTGACAGCTAAACAGGGACAGCAGGTGCCTTAAGGAAACACGTTTTAACGTTTCCACCCGTATTGGGGATCGAGCCCCCGGACCTCAGTGTGTTAGCTGAGCGTGCTAACAATCGAGCTACGGAACAGATATGGAAAATATTAGAGAAAAAGAGAAAAATACGAATATATATATATATATATATATATATATATATATATATATATATATATATATATATAGAGAGAGAGAGAGAGAGAGAGAGAGAGAGAGAGAGAGAGAGAGAATAAAGGGATATGAAAGAATATATCAAAAAGTTGTTAGTGACCGTGTCTTGGATCACAAGAGGACACTGATCTAAACTGAGAGGGAAAAATGGTGAGGTCGAGAGAACACTAAAAAACAATTTCTTAGCAAACCAAGTGGTTGAACATAGGAATGATTTACAAGAGGAGGTCGACAGTGCAACAACCACTGCGAATTTCGATAAACTATCTGGTGAAGAAATTATAGAAGACGGGACACAACGAACATTTCTCTGCTCCTGTAACTACGAACTGGTAATTACACACACACACACGCACACACACACACACACACACACACACACACACACACACACACACACACACACACACACACACACACACACACAATAATAATCCTCTCCAAAAGTGAGGGTGAACAAGGCAAGTGAAAGGAAATTACATGGCTGATACGCCTGAGAGTTGGGAGGACCGAGACGAAACAGGAAAGTTGGTGTGGCCTTCAAGGTGTGTACTCACCTAGTTGTACTCACCTAGTTGAGGTTGCAGGGGTCGAGTCCGAGCTCCTGGCCCCGCCTCTTCACTGATCGCTACTAGGTCACTCTCCCTGAACCGTGAGCTTTATCATACCTCTGCTTAAAGCTATGTATGGATCCTGCCTCCACTACATCGCTTCCCAAACTATTCCACTTACTGGCTACTCTGTGGCTGAAGAAATACTTCCTAACATCCCTGTGATTCATCTGTGTCTTCAACTTCCAACTGTGTCCCCTTGTTACTGTTGTGTGTGTGTGAGGGGGGTGTGCAGGGAAGGGAGATGACACAAATCTTCTTCCTCTTTTCAAGACTGATGAAAGTGTCACAAATTATCTTTGTCCTATCCAAAGACGTTGAAAAAAGTGTTTGAACAGGAACTATCTCTTGTAGGGTGTTCAACTGTGTGTGTGTGTGTGTGTGATGGAGAGGAAGGGGTAGCTAAACCCATTAAATATTTTTATGGCGTGTATATAGTGGTCAGAGTGGCTCACTTCCGTTGCTCGCCCCTCCATCAAGGACCATCAGTTCCTTGCTCAAATCATGTCATGTTTTCCTTTCGTCAATGTGACCCGCGCAGAATGACCGTGGACAATCACTGGATGGCCGGGGACGTCACCTGGCGATCAGAGACAATCATCTGATAGCCAGAGACAGTCTTCTGACCTCTAAGACAATGTTGCCTCTTTTGTAACCAACAAGCCTTTCTTTGCGAGGCATGGAAGAAGAGTGAGCGCGTCGTGTGTGATGTTCACTCATCTGGGTAATATATGAGCGGATGCAGCCACCGAGGCGTCTTACAAATTGTTTTATGTAGCAAATAAACAGTTTGCCTCTAATAACAGTGGTTGCTGAGGGAAAGTGATCATATTTGTCCAGTGACTCAGACTGGTAGTTTCACAGACTGGTGAAAATAAACTGGCCAGCGTCTGGCGAAGCGGCGCCCAGATGAGCATTCAGTCACGTCTCAGCATATATGTGTGCAATCAAACTGTCAAGATAACCTGGTGCCTTTCTGCAGTTATCTAGCTGAGTTTGTGAAAGTCAAGCTCTGGCTCCTGGGTCCACGGCTCTACTTGATAGAATGATGTTCTCTATCATATCTACTCTTTTCACCCCGTGTATAGAGTCACCCTCTGCTAGAACACTCCTTGGCTTCTTGTACTTCTTTATTGCTCTAACACTCTAATGTTCCGTGGGTTGTCTAGACCTCTTATTTTTCATTTGTATCCATTTAGCGCTCAGGGTGCTATTGTTGTTGTTGGGATTTATAGGGCCACTGACAGCGTACGCCGTATCGAGCCCTGCTTTCCAGGTATTAATAGGCGGACGGACAAGACCACAAGGTCAGGACGGCCGCCCTTAAGAACATAAACAAAACATCCTGGGTTATCCTAGGCAATTTACGCATATGTTACTATGTATGATAATTAGTGTAACTGTATGTATGTGTATCTGCACCTAAATAAGCTTACTTACTAATCCCTATGTAAAAATCATCAATGAAAAATAAATGAACGGGGTTCGTGGCTAGCCTTTATCAACTAGAAAACAAAACACCAACGTACAGGGGAGGCTTCCAACGCTGAGCTTGTTAAGATGGAAAGAGACATTGCCCAACCCGGCCCGAACACCGCGCTCCTGGCAACATTTATGCCTGGATAATAAATAACAATAAAGGTTCTGTGAGGCAGTTCCCCGACCGTGGCCAATAGACCCTTCATCAAGGAACCTCAAGGTACGCCCCGGGGAGTAAAAGACAAGCTTATAAAGCCTCTGGAATGGATAAAACAATGCCCCATCACCTGTCAGCGAGTCTGCTCAGGAGGCCAGGGTGCACCAGTTGGTGTCCTCTCGTTATGACTGCCCTTCTTCCTAGTGTTCCCTTCTTCCTGCTGTTCCCGTCTTCCTGAGGTTCCCTTCTTCCTGATGTTCCCTTCTTCCTGGTGCTCCCTTCTTTCTGATGTTCCCTTCTTCCTGGTGCTCCCTTCTTCCTGATGTTCCCTTTTATCTGGTGTTCCCTTATTCCTGATGCTTCCTTCTTCCTGGTGTTCCCTTCTTCCTGGTGCTTCCTCGTCCTGGTGCTTAATCGTCCTGGTGTTCCCTCGTAATGGTGTTCCACCGTCCTGGTGCTCCCTCGTCCTGGTGTTCCCTCGTCCTGGTGTTCCCTCGTCCTGGTGTTTCCTCGTCCTGGTGTTCCCTCGTCCTGGTGCTCCCTCGTCGCAGTCTGTTTCATATGTCCTTCATTCATCATCTTGTACATCATTAATAATGAACAAAAATGGCACAATGCCGTGTCTGGAACAATACACAAATAACCCGTACGTAGGAGAAGATTATGACGTCGTTATAAGCGCCTCTCTCCTATGTCCGGACTTTTTGTGTAGTGTTCCAATAATTTATTATTTTCACCCACACTTTCAATACCTCAGGGTAGCTTCTGTGTCTCCACATTCCTGGACTACAGCTACTCAACTTGCTATCAGCAGGCACAAAAAATATTATTGTTGAAAGTTTACAAGAGGAAATTGAGGGATTATATGCTGTGAGTGCTTGTTCGGCGAGGTTGTAATGGCTATGTGGGCCTGCGGACTACTAGAATTAACAGTGTGCTTGACCAGGATATCAGCAAGGAGAAATGGTCTCTGGCTGATCTGAGAGGGTAGAAGCACTCTAGGAACCAGTCACAGGTTTCTCACAGGTATTTCTCCTCTTGCTCTGCGTTCCTGTTGTGTCGGTGATTCAAGTTCACACTGTCTTTCCTGGTAGTTCTTTCTCTCGGCTCTGGCATCAGTCTGGTAGTGAATTTCTTCAGATTCTCTTTATATAAAGCAGCAACAGGTTTGACATGATGTTTCCTTCCTGATGTCTTTCCTTGGTAAATATCTTGAGTTGCTTCCCTCCTACGTTATATGTTGTCTCTGGCCTTTTTACCCAGCGTTCAATTGCAGATCATTGCAGTTGCTAGGGTTAAACTCCAGTAACCATGCTTGAACATTTCTGAATTCAAGCCAAGGTCTTCTGCAAGTTTCCTACAGGTCTGTATGATTTATCCTTGTATGTGGCACTGGGCTTTTTCCCAATCTACTCGAGACACTGAACGTAATATAGGCTGCTATGTAATTTTTACCTGTGTACTAGAATAATGATTGTGACATAAAGGTAATTTTTTTTATTTTTCATTGTGTTTGCTTTGTACTGTCATTTTTATTCTAATATACTTCAGTGGAGGTTTCGATTCCATCTTTTACTTGGTTGCTAGTAAACTGTTTAGTTGTTTTTCTTCCTTGTTCAAAGTTGAACATCAAAATGGTATACAATACCGACAGGTTGTTAGGTAAGACACATATGCAACAGTTAGACAACTTTATTCCGAAACGTTTCGCCTACACAGTAGGCTTCTTCAGTCGAATACAGAAAGTTGTTTATATCTGGCCTTCCTGTTTATCTCTGTGATCTCTGATATTAGTTGTGTTCCGTAACCTTTCGAAGTTCTTTTATATCTTAATATACCCGCAATGAACCCTTTATGTACATCGTTATACAGTCATCGGTAAAGAATGACGTTGTCTGTAGCTCCTGTGCTCCTCTGAGTAAGAAAGCCCAGAATGTCATGTGAAGACAACACAATGAATTCAAAAGCCTTCTATTCTGTATGATGCCCTTGAAGTTCCTTCCTACTTTCTCTCAGCCTTGTAAACTTACTTTCACTTTGCAACTGAATGTGAGTAAAAAAAAAAAACGGCCATCAGTTTCTATGAGAGTTCTATTATATACCCTTTGTTTATCCTATTCATCTGGTGAGGATAACTCCAGTCATTGTAGCTCATCGGCATCCCTGGTACTCGTTGATGACTTGAGGTATTGGCTCAGGAAGTTACTCGATACCGAGTCCAAGAACTTTGTTTCCATTGTCTTTTGTCTCGTGTGGGGGGTCATTATTTTTTCCAGTTTCCAATCTCAGTGAAATATATCACCTAGACTGAAATAACTTACAATGAGTAGCCCTGATGCAGTCTCACTTTCTCCTGTTGTTTCTCTATAAATGATGATATAAATGATGATTATGTTGTTTAGCAGTGGGTGGTATCTGACTGCTGGAACTATTTTAGGCTCTCCAGTGATTATCTTCATTTCAGTTTCGCAATCTCAGAAGTTTTCACAGTTGGTAATTTGCATTTCCTTATCTCACACTGTGAAAAAATATTTGAGAAGATATCATCTGTTATCATTCCTGTTGGCTTAGTTTCTGTGATCATGATTTTATCTGAATGCTTTTCCTCTATTTTCTCCTTTAGCTTGTTGACTTTGCTAGTTATCACATGGAAATACGCGTACATGTCCTTAATATATATAATTCTCTGCCTATTGGTTCGGTTGTATACTTCTTGGTTAATCATCCTGAATTTCTCGTTGCTGGGTGATTGTAAGAGTTCTTAGAAGGGAAAGGATGAAAGACGACATACTGGAGGCAAAAATAGTGGCGGGAAGTTTGAGGTGTTGTCGGCGAATATTGTCATTGGAAGGGTTGGAATTATTGATTTCGGAGATGAGGTGTTGTAAGTGACTTACCTGTAACCAATTTCACGAGATTTTTTCTTTCCTGTCGACACTCGGCCTGTTTTAAGGCTTCCTGGCCAGGCACCTCTCGATAGAACATAGTTAGCTTCCTCTTCAACATTTCTTGTTCTGGCAATATTTCATATATTTTCTGGTAGAAAGTTGAAGAGTCTTGGACCTTGTATTCTACACGTCTTCCGTTTCAAGCTGTTTGTTACAACAGTGTGCTTATTAGACATGGTCTTCGCATGTATTCAGCGTATGGGATAATAAGATATCTTTCTCATACTAGAAGTTAAGTGAGGGAAGGGAGAAGTGATGGGTTAAGGGGAGTGCTGTGCACATGGGAAGAGAAAGGAGGGGGCAGCAGAGGTTAGGTTTCTGAGAGATGAAACGTAGTTTTGACGTTCCCTTCCTTCCTGTCTTTTAAATAGGCCCCCAGCGACTCTGATACGAATTTCTCAGTGCCTCCTTGCTTTTAAAATATCTAGATTTTCAATTGTTACTTATCTCCAAGCGCAAATTTTCAACTCCTGATTTTATAAATTAATTTTACCCGAGCAGTCACTTGCCCTGTCATATCATGCAAGCATAAAAGAAATTTGTATTTCAGTATAGATGCTACAGAAGGATACTGCAGCATCTCTTTCTTATCTCTCATCAGATATGTTGAATGATACACAAAGAACAAAAAGGCACAATACCGTGACTGGAACAATACACAAATAACCCACACATAGGAGAGAGAAGCTTATGACGACGTTTCGGTCTTTCTCACCATTCTGATTGGCTAATTTAAGATTTTGTCTAGAATTTGCTTCTTCAAGAAGCAGCAGAACAAATTTTTACTCTCACTCCCCTTGTCTCGACGATGTACTGAATTTCATTTCTCATTGCCTGCAGCTCTCATCCGCTCTCCATGCAGTTGTATACCTCTTCCTTAAAGTCATAATCCTGCTAGCATTGTCTCAGAGGCCGCTCTATTCTCAGAGATGTTCCATTTCACCTTCTCCCTACTTCCCGCTGTTTCATTGTCTTCCCTACTGCCTCAAAACTTATAATCTTCCCTACTGCCTCTAAATTTATATATTTGCCTCAGAAGTCAATCGAAGGACTTTTATATACTCGATGAGGTTATCGTATACAGTTATCCTCACGGTTGTTAGATTATTACGCATTTAAGCGTGGAAAAACATAAGTACCGCCTTGCTGAGAAGTTAGTACTAAATCATGCTTGAGTCTACTGAGTAGTAAGCTAAACAGGCTTCCGTAATTCCCAATTTCTAAGATTTACCGCTATAAATGAGCGGTTTAACTTTTGTAGGTGGCTGTTGTGTTAATCCATTGGCTGAACCAGCTCAGCAGGTGGTCGTCTTGGCTATATAAGGTCAATTTTATCCTAGAAATTAACAAATGCTTTACTGTAGGACAGTAGTATAAATCTATACAATTATTCTGAGGACACGTAGTAGCTGTAGGCATGCAAGACTTGTAGGTTATGTAGATTTATCCATGGCTAACTCAATGAAATATCAACGACTCAGTGACACTGGGTGACACGAGGTCTGGATGAACAAGGTGGCTTGACCCCTCGTGACTAGCGTCCAGCGCAGGTCCAGTGGCGAGTAGCTACTGGCACTGTGTCAAGGGAATACAACACACACTGCAGAACAACACGCTGTGTCAAGGGGAACCCAACACACACTGTGTCAAGGGAACCCAACACACACACACTGCAGAATAACACGCTGTGTCAAGGGGAACCCAACACATACTGTGTCAAGGGAACCCAACACACACACTGCAGAATAACACGCTGTGTCAAGGGAACCCAACACACACTGTGTTAAGGGGAACCCAACAAACACTGCAGAACAACACGCTGTGTCAAAGGAACCCAACACACTCTGTGTCAAGGGGAACCCAACACACACTGCAAAACACGCTGTGTCAAGGGAACCCAACACACACTGTAGAACAACACGCTGTGTCAAGGGAACCCAACACACGCTGTGTCAAGGGAACCCAACACACACTGTGTCAAGGGGAACCCAACACACACTGCAGAACAACACGCTGTGTCAAGGGAACCCAACACACGCTGTGTCAAGGGGAACCCAACACACACTGCAGAACAACACGCTGTGCCAAGGGAACCCAACACACGCTGTGTCAAGGGGAACCCAACACACTGCAGAACAACACGCTGTGTCAAGGGAACCCAACACACGCTGTGTCAAGGGGAACCCAACACACACTGCAGAACAACACGCTGTGTCAAGGGAACCCAACACACGCTGTGTCAAGGGGAACCCAACACACACTGCAGAACAACACGCTGTGTCAAGGGAACCCAACACCCGCTGTGTCAAGGGGAACCCAATACACACTGCAGAACAACACGCTGTGTCAAGGGAACCCAACACACACTGTGTCAAGGGGAACCCAACACACACTGCAGAACAACACGCTGTGTCAAGGGAACCCAACACACGCTGTGTCAAGGGAACCCAACACACACTGCTGAACAACACGCTGTGTCAAGGGGAACCCAACACACACTGCAGAACAACACGCTCTGTCAAGGGGAACCCAACACACACTGCAGAACAACACGCTGTGCCTAGGGAGCCCAACACACGCTGTGTCAAGGGGAACCCAACACACACTGCAGAACAACACGCTGTGTCAAGGGAACCCAACACACGCTGTGTCAAGGGGAACCCAACACACACTGCAGAACAACACGCTGTGTCAAGGGAACCCAACACACACTGTGTCAAGGGGAACCCAACACACACTGCAGAACAACACGCTGTGTCAAGGGAACCCAACACACGCTGTGTCAAGGGGAACCCAACACACTGCAGAACAACACGCTGTGTCAAGGGAACCCAACACACGCTGTGTCAAGGGAACCCAACACACTGCAGAACAACACGCTGTGTCAAGGGGAACCCAACACACACTGCAGAACAACACGCTGTGTCAAGGGGAACCCAACACACACTGCAGAACAACACGCTGTGTCAAGGGGAACCCAACACACTGCAGAACAACACGCTGTGTCAAGGGGAACCCAACACACACTGCAGAACAACACGCTGTGTCAAGGGGAACCCAACACACACTAAGGCTCAACACAAACTGTGATGAGAACCCAACACACACTGTGACTAACACACACACTGTACTGTGACAAACAGACAGTGACTAAGCATGTCACCGAACTCGAACTGGCTGGGTCACTGTCTGTTGCAGTGTGTAGCTGTGTGTTGTAGTGGGTCGCTGTCTGTTGGAGTGGGTAGCTGTCTGCTGAAGCGGGTCACCATCTACTTAAGTGGACCGCCATCTATTGGAGTGGTCTGGCGGTAGAGAAATTTTTGCTGCCAAACCACGTTAAGTCGACACTTAATGACCCACAGACAGCTCGACCGGGTCACAATTTTTTAAGGGGGGGGGGACGACCTCAAAATAACAATCTGTGACCTCAGACCACTAGTTCTGTAACTGAACTGCTGTCTGCACGGTTCTTGCTGTGGGTTCGCGTATCCTAGCTGTTAGTTGAAGCAGAGGTTCTACACACAGGAAGTCAAGTGAATAGTCAAGTGAAACAGAGAAAAGTGAAGCAGGTGAAACGGAAAGTGAAACAGGAAGTGATAGACTGTGACAGCACTGTCACCATCTGTGATGTCATTACATGTGATGTCACCACCCGTGATGTCACCACATGTGATGTCACCTCCGGTGACATCACATGTGATGAGTATTATTAACACAATAATATTAACACAATAATGATGTAATATTAACACAATAATATTAACACAATAATGATGTAATATTAACACAATAATATTAACACAATAATATTAACACAATAATGATACGGTTGTAACCTTTGCAAAAGTTGTATCGTTGGGACTCAAGCAATGTACTCATCTATTTGTACTCACCTATATGTGGTTGCAGGGATCGATACTCAGCTCCTGGCCCCGCCTTTTCACTGACCGCTGCTGGATCCTCTCTCTCTGCTCCATGAGCTTTACCATACCTCGTCTTAAAACTGTGTATGGTTCCTGCCTCCACTACATTACTTGCCAGACTATTCCACTTCCTGACAACCCTATGGCTGAAGAAATACTTCCTAACATCCCTTTGACTATCTGAGTCTTCAACTTCCAATTGTTTACCTGGAGAGAGTTCCGGGGGTCAACGCCCCCGCGGCCCGGTCTGTGACCAGGCCTCCTTAGGTCAGTGTCCCAGGATGCGACCCACACCAGTCGACTAACACCCAGGTACCCATTTTACTGATGGGGAACATAGACAACAGGTGGAAAGAAACACGTCCAATATTTCTACTCTGGCTGGGAATCGAACCCAGGCCCTCACCGTGTGAAGCGAGAGCGTTAACCACCAGGCCACCAGAGCCCTGGTGACCCATTGTGACCAATGTGTGTGTATAAATGGAAAACAGGAATGAATAAAAGGATGTAAATAGTGTGCTGAAAATATCCAGCCTAGACAGGACTCGCAGCAATGGTTTTAAGTTGGAAAAATTCAGATTCAGGAAGGATATAGGAAAGCACTGGTTTGGTAATAGAGTTGTGGATGAGTGGAACAAACTCCCGAGTACCGTTATAGAAGCTAAGACGTTGTGTAGTTTTAAAAATAGGTTAGATAAATACATGAGTGGGTGTGAGTTCGACCTGACTAACTGGTGCTACTGGGTCAGATGCCGTGCTTCTTCCATAAGTGGAGGTGACCTGACTGGGTGGGCCATTGGTCTAAGCCGGGGGTTGACATGGACCTGCCCCGCATGGGCCAGTAGGCCTGCTGCAATGTTCCTTCTTTCTTATGTTCTTATATGTATGTATGTGTATGTGTGTGTGTCTGATAAATCGATAGGGGTAGAGAGAGAGAAAGTGAGGATGTACAAGGCGTTGGAGCATAATGACCTCCTACCGACTGTTGCATCATGCTCTGTTTTCCTCTTACATGAAATAGTAATAATAATAATAATAATAATAATAATAATAATAATAATAATAATAATAATAATAATAATAATAATAAAAGACTTTTGCGATTACATTTTTTTTTAGTCTTGTCGAGTCATTCTCTGAGTTTCGCAATCAGTAATAAGCCGAGTGTGGCATGACAGGCGCTGCAGAATAGATAACCACAGAAAATGAGGAATTTCACGCATTATAATACTATTGATTTTTGTCGCGTATTATTTTCCTTCCTGTTTTGATTGAGTGATCTTTAAATAACGTTTAATATCCATTGGAGTGAAGGATGCTATGTTGGCGTTGACGTGGGTGTATCGTCTAAGTGTGCATAAACTGAGATATCCTTCAACGAGTATATACACTTCCTCTGAGTGAATACATGTTAAGGGAGATATACTCATCAGAGATCCTTATAAAGTGAGGTATCCCTCCACCAGTACATACACTGGACACATCACAAATCTAACACATTACCCAAATTCTTACAAAAACACTCGCCTTGAATATCACTTTAAGATTATAAAAACAAGAGCTAAATCCGCGTGGATCAAAGAATACTGCTATGTAAGCAATAAAATAAATATAAAAACTACTTATCCATAGTGTAGCACATAACTAAACATGCACTGTAAGAACAGACCATAATAAAATGACTGGAACAGTTTACAACTAACCCAAGAGATAACGAGGCTTCTGGCCTTACGTAATGAACCGCTAACGAGGCCCTGTTGAGGACTGACCGCAACGTCATCTTGGAAGCTCGATCCTCTATCCACTTATCGCGAGATAGAAACGCTACTTTCACAGCCTGGATTTCCTGGATGAAGGAATGACAAAGATAATCGTTGAAAGAATATAGCCGTAGAGACCCTCAGAGAGGGCGGCCATGTCGGCATATTCACACTACGAGTGACTTGTACTTCAAGTGACGAGGCTTTATTAAATTATTATGCAAATTTTCTAATATTAATGGATTGTAACCTGAAAACAGTTATATTATTGGCTTATGAGATTTTTTTGGTAAAAAAAAAAAATAACGTGTAATTTCACTCCTCTACGTTACGTTATATTGGGCTAATCTTTAATTTTTTAGTTTCCCAAAAAGCAGTTTTAACTCATTGGCCTTAACTGGAACCGTTTTCATTGTAAAACCAGCTTAATATTGGAAGATTAACGCAATACTTAAAAGGAGCCCCTGAACTAAGTATTATCTAATAACAATTACAATGATGATGATGATAATAATAATAATAATAATAATAATAATAATAGCGACAATAACAATTTCCATCAACAAATTAACACCTCTGTTTTTCTTACTCTCTGGGAAGGACATCGGTCAGACAGAATGTTTGAAGCTGAAGGAAAGGTTTGTGGTTAAGTAATGTTGACAAAGATCAAAAGTTCATCGTGATACAGCTCCTGACGTGTAAACGAAATTTATAGAAAAACAGAATTGCCCAAAGCACGGTGTTTACACAATGCTCAGAAAGTAGAAATTGCGCTGTACAGATAGGATAAATTGTGAATGAGTGGTTGAAGGTGTGGGAAAGGAGAGCACAATATTTGCCTAGTATATTAATTTTCTGTGTGAGCCCTGAGCCTATAGTTGATTTGATGAGGCTTTATGAATCTGGTGTATTACAGCTCTGTGATACAGGTGCCTGCATCCCTAAAATTAGATCTCCATCCACAAATTATATCTAGACTTTGAAGCCGTAGTAGGTAGTTTAGAACCTATCCCATATCTATCCTGTGGATGGTCAAGCAAGAGAATATACATACACAAAATGCGACGGAAGAAGCCCTCACATGGGAGACTGAAACTGAGGACGATATTTGGGTCCGACTTGTGAGGGTTGTGTATTATGATATATAATTTACAAATTTCCCTTTTTTTTATTGGTTAAAGGCAAATTTAGGACACTTGTTAAAACTGCTGTTACAGCTGTTATCAAGTGTTTATGCTAATGATGGTGAGACGAAGAAACACACTTTAATTCTGATTATATTTATTATTCATTTTTGTGTGTGTGTGCGAAATGCTAAATAGGTTTGGAGTCATAACTTGCAGTTCCTAGTGAAGGCTATATCCTACGTACCCTAATCGCAATATTTACACGTTATCATACAGTATACATATCTCCCAGTTAATTCTGAAAGGAAGAGCGCGAGGAGTGTCTGCGAGAACTGGTTACAGCTGTAAGATGGACTGGAAAGACAGGAATACAGCAGTGTTGAAGAAATTATGAAGACTGTATTGTGACATTTCGCTCTGCATAGAGCTTTATAAAATCAATCCTTGATAGAGCGAAAGGTTCAATCGATAAAATCTTGCTCTGCGCTTGTGTCTTTTACATACTACTGTATTAAAACTGTGTGAACTGAATGTAAATGTAACCTGGAAAACGGCAGTGAACTAAGATTTGTTATCGAGATGAGCCTTGGGATAGTTAAGATACTTCTTCAGTAACAACCACCTTTACCACAGTGTACGTGCGAGTGTGCTTGTTGTCGGAGATGGCGAGTGAGCGCACACGTGTGAGTGCATTTGTAGGTGGCAGAGTGAGTTCATTTGCACTAGCAAGGGTTGGGAATTTTGAGTCCACTTGCACTAGGAAGGACTGGAAAATTTGAAACCACTTGCACTAGGAAGGACTGGAAATTTTAAAACCACTTGCACTAGGAAGGACTGGAAAACTGGAAACCATTTGTACTAGCAAGGATTGAGAAATTTGAGTCCACTTGCACTAGCAAGGGCTGGGAAATTTGAGTCCACTTGCACTAACAAGGGTTGAGAAATTTGAGTCCACTTGCACTAGCAAGGGCTGAGAAATTTGAGTCCACTTGCACTAGCAAGGGCTGAGAAATTTGAGTCCACTTGCACTAGCAAGGGCTGGGAAATTTGAGTCCACTTGCACTAGCAAGGGCTGGGAAATTTGAGTCCACTTGCACTAGCAAGGGCTGGGAAATTTGAGTCCACTTGCACTAGCAAGGGCTGGGAAATTTGAGTCCACTTGCACTAGCAAGGGCTGGGAAATTTGAGTCCACTTGCACTAGCAAGGGCTGAGAAATTTGAGTCCACTTGCACTAGCAAGGGCTGAGAAATTTGAGTCCACTTGCACTAGCAAGGGCTGGGAAATTTGAGTCCACTTGCACTAGCAAGGGCTGGGAAATTTGAGTCCACTTGCACTAGGAAGGACTGGAAAATTATCAGTCTCGTTTCATAAAAGGTGACGCTTGACTTGTCTATGTCGTCACTGATTCTCACGTTTTCAAGAAAAATACAGGAAAAGCAGCGAAGGAAGTAAAAGCTATTATGCAAGCAGACTTCCTTTGTTCTTGGGAAACACAAAGGTGATTTACTGCCGCTAAAACTAGTGGCCGCGAGTGATTTTTCTGAAGTTCTAAGAATGAACACACACACACACACACACACACACACACACACACACACACACACACACACACACACACACACACACACACACACACACACACATATATATATATATATATATATATATATGTCGTGCCGAATAGGCAGAACTTGCCATCTTGGCTTAAATAGCAACGCTCATTTTGCCATATAGGACAAGTGAAAATTTGTGTATGCAATAATTTCGCCAAAATCATTCTGATCCTAACGAAAAATATATATTTCACTGGGTTTGTTTAGTATTAAATTATTGTAAATAAATCTAAACTATATTTAGTTGGGTTAGGCTAAAATAAATTGTTCTTGTTATAATCAGGTTAGGTAAGTTTTCTAAGATTCTTTTGGTGCAAAATTAAAAATTTTGACATTAACATTAATGAAAAAAATATATCTTTAAACGTATAAGAGAAAATTTCAGAAAGGACTTAATTTTAAATGAGTTCTTGCTAATTGACCAGTTTTACATATTCGGCACGACATATATATATATATATATATATATATATATATATATATATATATATATATATATATATATATATATATATATATATATATGTCGTGCCGAATAGGTCAAATTTGCTATTTTTGCTTAAATAACAACGTTCTTCTTGCCGAATAAGGCAAGCGACAATTTGTGTATGCAATCATTTCGCAAAAGTCATTCTAAGCCAAACGGAAAAAAAATATATTTTATTGTGTTTGTTTATTATTAAATTACTGTAAACTTATCTAAAACATAATTATTTGGATTATCCTAAATTAAATTGCGCTTGTTATAATAAGGTTAGGTAAGTTTTCTAAGCTTCTTTTGGTACACAATTATTATTTTTTACATTAACATAATGAAAGATAATGTATATCTTTAAACACATAAGAGAAATTTTTAGAAAGGACCTAATTTTAAATGAGCTCTTGCTGAACAAATTTCTGTATGAATATTAAACACAGATCCCGATGTTTTAATGATGAATGAACCATACATTAAGTGAAGAGGCCTCTAGGCAGGTGAGCAGCACCTCTATCTAGTTGATCAGGACCTCTGCCTCAGTGAAGCTAATCTCGAGCAAGGCAACAATACCAGAAGCCTAACAGAACGGAGACATGACTACGATGAAGGATCAAGCCCCTACTCTTACCTTACTCTGAAACGTTACCCTTGAGAAAGTTCCCAGGTACGCATCTGTAAAGGTGTCAGCATCCAGAGTACCTGCCATTTCTGCTGGCACCCAGTTCTTTGACGGAGGAACTCAGTGTTGCGTACAGTGCGTAGGTCCTTGAGGCCCGGATACCACCCGTCCTTATACCGTACCCTTGTTCCTCATAGAAAGTTCTCAATAGACAGTTCTTATCTACAGCTTCGCTGGTGCCGCGCTTTTTCACTGTCTTAAAGAATGAATAATACATATTTTCTTATCCTCAGAGAAAAGAATAAACTTGCTTCAGAGAAAACTCAAGGTTCTCCCTGAAGCTGTTTGAAAATTTTCTCCTACCACCATCTATATTTTACATATAAATTATTTAAAGACAAAATACATTGACAAAAAATACAATAGGGAGTATAACAACATAGATAACTCAGACCTACACCTCGAATACTTCTTCCAGCTCCCCAGCGGTGGGCCGCATGGCCAGAATACTGCAGGCATTTTCCCTCTGGATAGCTGGCCTCCCTGTGGTCCTTGGTTTCTATGATGAGTTTTTCACCCAGCTCTTTGAGGAACTTTAGAGCACACTTGCCCCCATGTTCCAAGGGTCTCCGACCCTATTGGGATGCAGTTATAGCAAGGGGGAAGGTCTTCATATTTGCGGGTCTTCTGGGTCTCCCTGTGGCTGGCAGCTCCACCCCCTTCAGCTATGGAGTATGGCAAGTAGGTGTCTGCCAATGTGGCGGCACAGGTGTAGTCCCAGGCAATCTGCTTTCCATCCTTCCAGGGTAGCGTAGTGGCTCCATCAGGACGCTTTTGACTTCCGTCAGACCTCTGCACTTGTGGTTCCCGTTGAGCTGGGCAATGGGCTGTAGCGAGGCTTCTCTTTATGATGTGTTTGGCGTCCTTATATCTGGCATACTTCCCTTCTGATGTGTGACACACGAGACCATGAAGTCCTACTTGATCAGCCTTTCGCCCTGCCGCAAATACACTTATGTTCGGTGAGTATGGGGCGGTTAGGCAAAGAGCAACACCAATCCGATTGGCCTGTGGGTCGATTCGAGTGCCCAAGGAGGAATTGGGAACAGCTACATGGAAATCTGAGTGTGGTGCCTTCACCGCTTGGGGACGAGCTTTGTCCTTTCCTGAAGCATTGGTGAACATTGTGTGTGAGAGAGAGAGAGATTCGTAACTTTCGTCTATGTGACGGTACCTCAGCTGTATCTGTTCTTGGTCGTGCCTGCATGTCGGCAAGGGGAGACAGCCTCCTTCTTGTCTCTTTAGAAAACAGCGCAGCCCATACACTTGTGGGGAGGCTGAGGCCTATATATTTTTGTGGAGTCTTTCATGCACACACACTCTTGTAGAGTCTATCTTCTATACACTGTTGTAGAGTCCTTGGCCCATACATGCAGAGTCCGTGGCGAACCACACACATACTGATTTGGTTTTGCACTATTAGAGTACCTATCAGGAGAGATCTCTTCTTCAT
>NC_091299.1:11874011-11909011 GCF_038502225.1 Cherax quadricarinatus | reverse complement strand
ATTATTATTATTATTATTATTATTATTATTATTATTATTATTATTATTATTATTATTATTACGGAGAAGCGCCAAACCCGTGAGGATCACACAGCTCTCTCGTAAGGAAAATGATCTGATATAATTCTGGAGGAAAAAGAGGGAAGCGTAGTTCCCAGTCTCAGAACCCAGAGCCATGAAAGCAACGCCGCCATTCACGATAAAGAGAAAACGTACTTAGAGACGAAGGTAGAAACAGAGGAAAGTAATCTTCATGATGCTCAACTCAGCCTTTCACTCCAATGAAAAAGTTAAAAAAAAAAAGAGAGGTTCAGCAGTGTTGCTAGTTTTTGTTGAGTGACTTGCAGACAGTAGTTGAAAGTAGCAGCTACTTTTGTTACTTATCACGCATGTCATAACTACCGCTGCTGATGGAGGTCAGAGAAGAAGGCCGTTTACCTGATGACCTGATAAGAAAAAAAATCTCTGCGCAGAGTTAGATGTGACTTGATAAAGCTCCGATTAGTGAAGCGTGACTTGGCGAAGCTGTGTTGATTCCGCACAGAGTGAAATGTGACTTTGATAAAGCTCTACTCAGAGTGAAGCATGACTTGATAAAGTTATATATAGAGTGAAACATGATTTGATAAAGCTCTAGAGTGAAAAATGATGAACCTCCACAATCAAACCTCACACGGTAAAGCTCTACAGAGTAAAACATTACTTTTAAAACTTCTACAGTGAAATATGACTTGCTAAAGCTCTACAGAGAGCGAAACATTATTTAATAAAGCCCCACGCAGTGAAACATGATTTGATAAAGCTCTATATAGAGCGAATATTACACTTGCATTTCACACAGGATATTGCCAGTTGAAAAATAGATCACAGATTTACTGACATAATAGAAATGCAAAAGGTTGTACACAAAAAAAATTATGTTTGAGCCTCGGGAAATTAGTACAGAAGGAAAGACGTTATATTATAGCCTACTTCTACCCGTCAAGAACACACTGGTGAGGGTTCAATACTTACTAAACTCTCGTTCGTACTATATATCGCCAAGAATAAGAAGACCACGCTGGTAGGACACTGAATTATGTTTCATACCCACCCAGGAAATGGCAGAAACTCGCCAATATTTACCCTAGCCTAGGTAAATAATGAAATATTCGTAACATGTTATATGTTCTGGGTAACAGAGAACACTTGTTCACAGAGATGACAGGAAGACATGGATGTGTCTGTGTTTCGATCTACGTCAAGACTTGCTAAGGATTGACATCGAGCGAAAAGTTGTCGTCACAACAGAAACTTGTTCTGCGCCTGCGTCTTTTTCTTTTTTTAGGGACGTCCTAGAGTATCGGTATCGATATCGGCCAAGCCTGACGGTATCGGTCTCGGAACCGGAATAAACCCGAGTACATATCGGTATCGGTAAAAAAGTGGCATCGTCCAAATTCTGCTATATATATTTATCACAGGTCATTTAATATTATTTTATAATACTTAAAAATCAACGATATACATTACTAAATCAAATCTTGCCACATGCAGTAAATTTCGGAAAAGATTTTGAAATTCTTAACAATTCGCAAACGGGCGAAATTATTTACAAACATTATATCTCAGTCCACAGCAGAATTCGAACCTACGTCTGGGATCTAGCTGAATAGCTTAAGTACTGCGTACTTTGATGCAGAATGTGTAGGTTCGAATCCTGCTGTGGACTGAGAGATAATGTTCGTAAATAATTTCGCCCGTTTGTAAATTGTTAAGCATTCCAAAATTTTTTGCGAAGTTCACTGCATGTGACAGTATTTAATGAAATATCTTATCACAAGCCTGGTATCCCGGGATATGGGATTGACCGTCTAGCTTGGGCTAGGCGCCCCTACTTACCTGGGATCTTGCGAGTGGCTAAAGTACTGCGTATTTTGATGCAGAGTGTGCAGGTTCGAATGCTGCTGTGGAATGAGAGATAATGTTTGTATATATAATAACAATAATGTTTATATATATAATAATAATGATCATCCTTAATCAACTTACTTCTCTGACCCACTCTTGGAGTGTGATGGAGTCAACGTCAGCGGCGAGGGGTTGGTCTGGGTCCAGCAGGAGGGCTAGGCTGCAGTAAATAGCCAGAGCAGTCACCCACACTTTCCATCCTGCTCTCCTCACTCTTACACCTTCCACTTTGTTCCTCACTCGACCCACCAGCTTCTCCACTCGTGAGGCCACAGCGACGCCTGCTCTGTCGCCCTTCTCTCCTCCTAGGTACTCACGAGTCCTAGCAAACATGGCTGGTCGTAGTTGTGCAGGAGTTGGCAAGTTCATGTTTAAGTTTCCAGATTAGCATTTCTTTACAGCAGTGAAGCGCTAACGTGCTATTCTTTTTCCTGTAATATGGGCAATCTTTTTCCTTACAAGTAAACAAAATAAATATTGATATTCTTATAGCAGTTACTGTATAAAAATGACCAACTGTTTTAATTGTGCATTTCTATTCAGCATTTTTCATATATTAAAATATTTAAACAAGATTTTCGTCTCCTTCAGAGCACTGAATAGCATAAAACTTCACTGTTACCGAATATAGGGAAAGATAGTTAGATATAAGAAGATTTACACCTTTGAATTTTGCAAGCTAAGATCTTTTATCCTGCCTCGACTCATTCCAAGGCCCAGCACTAGCTAAGGTATATTACCACCCCCAGCTAACACCCAGGTATCTATTTACTGCTAAGTGAACTGGGACAACTGGTATAAGGAAACATGCCCAGAGTATCCCCACGTCCCAGGATCGATCTCGGGTCTTGAGCAAATCTATATAATTTACAAATCATATAAACCCCAAAACGTATCAAATAATGACACAAAAAGTGTAGCAAGCAGAAATTACAATGAGTACCGTGTTATTCTGTCGAGGCCCTCTCCATTATTATTAACATTATTCTTATTATTATTGAGAATCACTTTGACTCCTGGGGGTCAAATCTCATAATTAGATTTGATTGAATATGAAGGTAGCTCCAGTTCCTTGAATCAAGAGCTCTTCAGGATACCCGCTGTTCACCCAGAGGTTTCTTTTACCCCGGAAGATTGCACGAGATGTATTGTTACTCTTGTTGTGTTGGTTCAGTGATGATTGGTCAAGAGCGCTTTGCTATCATCCAGGTCCCTCCTGCGAAGGCCTTTAGATCAAGAGCTCTTCAGCAACATGAAAGCACCCGCCGATGAGGGGTAGTTCTCTTCAGCAGTAAACAAACAAGATCTTGCCAGTTGCCACAGTCTGGTCGTGGGTGACACCAGTGCCGCTAGTGGTATCAATCAGGTTACAAGCGGTCGTTGGCAAGCTGTCAGCTTCACACATATTGCATATGCAGCCCACATCTTCCTTGCTGGGCTCACTAACTTTTATTTTCTCTCTTTTGAACAGATAGTTAATCATCAGCGATGCTAGTGTATATAGTAATTTAAAGTGGGAGGAAGGTACTGGTGAGGCATTGCTTGAGTTGTTCGTCACTTCTCACAGAATTGGAAGAAAGAATGTTGAAACTGAGGTTCGTAGTGAACACCCACAGTACATTGAGATTTGATGCCTCAAATCTCCATTTAATCAACACCCTTTATTAGCTTGGATCAAATCACGAAAAGATTGTTCGGTAGACAATTCACTTTTAACAGGGGCGGCTTCAGAATTTCTGTAAAGGAAGAAGAGGTTGGGTATGACAATCTAGCTGGAAGGTGGTGACTACGTAAATCGTTTTAAAAGAAACTTTTCTTAAAACCACGTTCGTCTTCTCATTATTATTATTATTTGGGAAGCTGACGGGGGCTTCAAACCCCTGTACCTTCTCATGGTAATGCCACTAAGTTTTATAATTCTTGTCTGCGCGGGACATCGGCATAGAGTACGCACCAGGCATTTTAAGTGGCAGAGTTCAACCCATAAAACTCCTTAAACTTCACCCGTGTGTGTATCTGTGTGTGTAACCATACGCGTACGCATAAAGCCTCTACGACGCCATCTAAGTATACTGTGCAGTTACTGGAAAGATTTATTAAATAGTTTATAACAGACTTTTCTTCCCAATTCCTGAGCCTCGACCCACCAACTCTCCTCTCCTTCTCTGAGTCTCGCTAAATTTGCCAACCGAATGAAATGTCTTCAGCGCTATTTACTGTAGTTGATATGGTTTTTAATCAGCCATTATTATTAATCAGTCATTTATCAGAGATCCCGGACCACACGAGTCGTAATAGTTTACATTATACCACCAGTATAAACTTAAAGTATAACGATTTTTTTTGTGTGAAGCCATTGGAAGAAATTCAACTATGTGGGTGGAGCCGTCACGAACTGGAACGTTAATTCTCATGTAGGACGGCGAGGGCAACTTGCCTTTCCTCTACACCAGCCGCAAGTTAACCCTCTCTCCACTCCTTTCACCAGCGCCTGATTAAGAGGCGTGAGTCAGATTGGTCTTGGCTGGCTGCCTGCAGGTAACAGAGGTAAGATGGGAAGGTAACGGAGGTAAAGTGTACAAGTAACGGAGGTAAGGTAGCAGAGGTAAGATGGGAAGGTAACGGAGGTAAAGTGTACAAGTAACGGAGGTAAGGTAACAAAGGTAAGATGGGAAGGCAACGGAGGTACAGTGTACAAGTAACGGAGGTAAGGTAACAGAGGTAAAGTGTACTAGTAACGGAGGTAAGGTAACAGAGGTAAAGTGTACAAGTAACGGAGGTAAGGTAACAGGTAAAGTGTACAAGTAACGGAGGTAAGGTAACAAAGGTAAGATGGTAAGGTAACAGAGGTAAAGTGTACAAGTAACGGAGGTAAGGTAACAGAGGTAAAGTGTATAAGTAACGGAGGTAAGGTAACAGAGGTAAAGTGTAAGTAACGGAGGTAAGGTAACAGAGGTAAAGTGTACTAGTAACGGAGGTAAGGTAACAGAGGTAAAGTGTACAAGTAACGGAGGTAAGGTAACAGAGGTAAAGTGTACAAGTAACGGAGGTAAGGTAACAAAGGTAAGATGGTAAGGTAACAGAGGTAAAGTGTACTAGTAACGGAGGTAAGGTAACAGAGGTAAAGTGTACAAGTAACGGAGGTAAGGTAACAGAGGTAAAGTGTACAAGTAACGGAGGTAAGGTAACAAAGGTAAGATGGTAAGGTAACAGAGGTAAAGTGTACAAGTAACGGAGGTAAGGTAACAGAGGTAAAGTGTACAAGTAACGGAGGTAAGGTAACAGAGGTAAAGTGTACAAGTAACGGAGGTAAGGTAACAGAGGTAAAGTGTACAAGTAACGGAGGTAAGGTAACAGAGGTAAAGTGTGCAAGTAACGGAGGTAAGGTAACAGGTAAAGTGTACAAGTAACGGAGGTAAGGTAACAGAGGTAAAGTGTTCAAGTAACGGAGGTAAGGTAACAGAGGTAAAGTGTACAAGTAACGGAGGTAAGGTAACAGAGGTAAAGTGTACAAGTAACGGAGGTAAGGTAACAGAGGTAAAGTGTACAAGTAACGGAGGTAAGGTAACAGAGGTAAAGTGTACTAGTAACGGAGGTAAGGTAACAGAGGTAAAGTGTACAAGTAACGGAGGTAAGGTAACAGAGGTAAAGTGTACAAGTAACGGAGGTAAGGTAACAGAGGTAAAGTGTACAAGTAACGGAGGTAAGGTAACAGAGGTAAAGTGTACAAGTAACAGAGGTAAGGTAACAGAGGTAAAGTGTACAAGTAACGGAGGTAAGGTAACAGAGGTAAAGTGTGCAAGTAACGGAGGTAAGGTAACAGAGGTAAAGTGTACAAGTAACGGAGGTAAGGTAACAGAGGTAAAGTGTACAAGTAACAGAGGTAAGGTAACAGAGGTAAAGTGTACTAGTAACGGAGGTAAGGTAACAGGTAAAGTGTACAAGTAACGGAGGTAAGGTAGCAGAGGTAAAGTGTACAAGTAACGGAGGTAAGGTAACAGAGTTAAAGTGTACAAGTAACGGAGGTAAGGTAACAGAGGTAAAGTGTACAAGTAACGGAGGTAAGGTAACAGAGGTAAAGTGTACAAGTAACGGAGGTAAGGTAACAGAGGTAAAGTGTACAAGTAACGGAGGTAAGGTAACAGAGGTAAAGTGTACAAGTAACGGAGGTAAGGTAACAGAGGTAAAGTGTACAAGTAACGGAGGTAAGGTAGCAGAGGTAAAGTGCGCAAGTAACGGAAGGTAACAGGTAAAGCGTACTAGTAACGGAGGTAAGGTAACAGAGGTAAAGTGTACAAGTAACGGAAGTAAGGTGTGCAGATAACGGAAGAGGTGCTAATGTTTCTTCAGGAGTTTCTCTCTCTCTCACGACCTCATGATTTTTAACAATGAAGGTCGTAGCGTCTGCTATCATAATTTGGAAAAATATATATATAACCCGGGCATTTATACCCATAATATTTAATGGTCATTAAACCGTGGAGATGCTTTCGCTAATAAGTCATTTCCTTCATTACAATATCAGAACGTCGTAATCCAAAATATTATTATTATTATATACTGCTATATTTAAGCTGTCATATCAATAAAGGTCGGTTAATGAGGTTTGAATTTTGAGACTGACCGCGGGTTCAAACCCCACCCGTGGTAAGGTCGTTTAATGAGGTTTAATGCTTGATACTGTACGGATTAAACTCTCAACATATAATCGCTTAGACAAATTTTTTTTCCGGAAAATTTGTATTTTGGTTTATATATATTTTGTAATTTATTAATTTGATATTCTTATGGTATTATTTTTACCTCTTAAATTTACACTTACGATGATTTAAAATTTTGGTTGATTTTATATTTGTTAATTATTGATTTATGATTTAAAATGCGATGTATTATTTATTTGTAATGTAAAAGGATAAAGAATTTTGATAAACCAGTGTTCAAGAATAACAAACCCCTCAAGGGACGATCCTTGATGCTGGTGAGGGGCTCTTGATCTAGGGAATTGGATCTGTGCTCCAGTTCCCTGAATTAAGCCTGAATGCCTTCCATACTTCCCCTTCCCGCAGGCGCGGTATAATCCCTACGGATTTACGGATTCACTCAAAACCTAGTGAAAATATATTGGAAATGTTTGTAAAACAATTGTAGATTGTCTTGTATCAAAATTTACTTGCCAAAAGGTATTCCTTCAACACTGAGTCCCTGACCATTATGGCTCAAGGATCCCTCTCATTGTACACCTCATCATACAAGGCTATGTGCACCGAGATGTGTCTTTCTTAGTATATAAATAACCCGCACATAGCAGAGAGAAGTTTAAGACGACATTTCGGTCTGACTTGGGCCATTTGTGACTGTAAATGGTCCAGGTCGGACCGAAACGTCGTCGTAAACTTTTCTATGTTCGGGTTATTTGTGTATCGTTCCAGTTGCTCTATTACGCCTTTTTGTTCTATGATTCGTATTGTTTAAACACCGACAGTTTGCCTTGATTCATATTTTAGGGATTAAAATACCCTTGAATAATTGTAAACGAATAACATGCAGCTTTCATGACACTTGTATAATCGATAGGCATCAAACCCACTTAACCATCAACCGACTTCATTATAAATATAATTTTAACATTTTTCTTCTGAAAGTATGTATCAGCAGATCGCTTTCTAAACATAACTCGGAGGTCCGTCATTATAATTTACAACTGCACTTCAGATTTTGTTTTTCTTTACTGCATTTCCCTAGATAGTCTCTTACTTCAGCATTAAAATGTCCTGAAACATCAATTATCCCACTTGGTTCGAAATTCCTTAAACATTCACTTAACACCTCTTTTTCTCTGCCTCAGCTACTCACAACTTCCCACATTACACTTTTATTTTAAGACGATCAGTTCTTGAAGTTTTACGCTTATTCCCGAAGCCAATTGACGCACTACAGACAACAGTGAAGGGTAAATATACGTTTTACCCTTTACTGCACTTCCCTAGATAGTCTCTTACTTCAGCATTAAAATGTCCTGAAACATCAATTATCCCACTTGGTTCGAAATTCCTTAAACATTCACTTAACCCCTCTTTTTCTCTGCCTCAGCTACTCACAACTTCCCACATTACACTTTTATTTTAAGACGATCAGTTCTTGAAGTTTTACGCTTATTCCCGAAGCCAATTGACGCACTACTACAGACAACAGTGAAGGGTAAATATACGTTTTAGTACAAGGTTTCATTAGGACAACTTTTCGCTCGTGATAACACTCCACACACAGCGAAATGTCTCGAATGAAACGTGCTAAGCAACGTGTCGTTTCTTTACATTTCTTTACACCGCTGCGAGAGTTGTTTAGGGTGGCCCGGTGGCCTGGTGGCTAAAGCTCCCGCTTCACACACGGAGGGCCCGGGTTCGATTCCCGGCGGGTGAAAACATTTCGACACGTTTCCTTACACCTATTGTCCTGTTCACCTAGCAGCAAATAGGTACCTGGGTGTTAGTCGACTGGTGTGGGTCGCATCCTGGGGGGACAAGATTGAGGACCCCAATGGAAATAAGTTAAGACAGTCCTCGATGACGCACTGACTTTCTTGGGTTATCCTGGGTGGCTAACCCTCCGGGGTTAAAAATCCGAACGAAATCTTATCTTATCTTATCCTCTTTTTTTCAATTGTTGTTTATGTAACATAACATTGTATATGTAGCAATACTGTTCTCTCAGATGCATTTAATTGCTTAAACTCTCTTTCCACTTTAAATAATATTTTGCCCAATATTCGCACATTCAGCGTCCCATCAAAATAATAATATTATTATTATTATTATTATATTTACAGGGAAGTACTAAACAGGCACAGCTCACATAGTGCCTGGGAAATGAATGGCTCTAATTCCTTGGACCAAGAGCCCTTCACCAGTATCAAGGCTCTCTCCGCTTCAAGGCCTTCTTAACATACTTCGTAACATCCGTACTACATACACGCAAAAGTTAAACAACCCGTCTTCAAATTTCCATTTTTTTTCTTTCCGGTAATTACATGCAGGAAAAAGTAGGTGATCAGTCCCTCAGTCATGCATGACTACGAGGGGACGGACTTGAACCTACTTACCTCAAGGAAATTTGAAAGGAAACGTTACGGGATTCGGAAGTATTACAAAACTCCCCGGAGGGTGGTTTGTGCTGAGCACAAATATGAAATTAACAAAATTTACTGGCATTCTTAAATGCTTTGTGAGAGAGGATTGGCCAGCATTCCTGGCAGAATAAAAGCGTTTATCAAGCTTAGGTTTTTAACTCGAATGACACTATGGTTGCGTGTTTCTGCATTTTTTTTTTTATTTTTTTTTTTAGCACATCGGCCGTTTCCCACCGAGGCAGAGTCACCCGAAAAAAAAGAAACTCTTTCGTCGTTACTCACTCCATCACTGTCTGGCCAGAGGCGTACCGATACTACAGTTAAATAAACTGCAACATATCTCCCCTCCTATTATTATTATTACTGTTATTGTTATTAATTATTGTTATTATTATTATTATTATTATTATTATTATTATTACTACTATTAATATTATTATTATTATTATAAACGGTTAGCACGGAGTATTGATAATGTTACGGACCTTACACCATGTAGTTTATATCAAATCGTTCTATTCAGAATTGCGTAACTTTAATCTAATGTTTTCTAAACATTTGTAAATATTATTATAATCAAAAAGGTCACAACATAATTTTAGATTTTGCCGCCGATGTAGCTAGTTTGTGCACCCTACACCCATCCTGTGGAGGGTAGCACAAGAGCATTTGGATACACAAAATGCCTAAGGCCTAGGACTTAAAGCTTGACAGGAGTGCATCTGGCTATATATTTATATTTAACATATTATTTCTTTCAAATAAATTTAAGATACTTGCTCAGTTTTTCTGGTTTCTTTTCTTGTTTTCGCTATCAAATTACCCTGATATATCGTCTAGGTTATTGAATTCTGCATAAGAAACTAAAGAAAAGTAGGTCGGGACTGAATTGATGAAATCATTTAATTAGTCCTGATGAAAGGAGTACGTTTCCGATTGATCCGCTTAACTTTTTATAAAAAACTTAGGTAGCATTGAAGACAATATCCACCATGACCACATTGTGGCCAGAAAGTCTTTCCTACATTAACAGGATGACAGGTATCAACATTAACAGAATAACAAGACTTCACAGTTAACAGGAGGATATCACAAACCTAGCCAATATCATAATTTCACCAATATCAACAATATGGAGAGAGGACATCGTGAAATGTGTTAAAGCTACCATATGAGTGTGTCTGAGAGACTGAGAAGGGCCTCTCAAGCCTTGGTGAACGCCCTCCACACCTTCACTAACCATTTCCTCAAGCCTCTCTCTCTCTCGCTTCATCTCTCACTGCACCACACTCCTCTTCACTTCACTAACATTTAGCTCTTTGCAAATTGCATTTCTGCTGCAATACAACACTTGAAATAAAGCAACTAAGGGTTAATGTTGGGCCACACGAGATGTAAGAACAGCGGACTTATGGACACTATCGTTACCCAGGTTGCCACTTGCCAGCCGCTTGGGATACTTGCCACACTACACCCTCGTGGAAAATGTTTCTCTTACGTTTTTAACTCTTAAAATAGCATTCATTTTTGTATAGGTATGGTTTGTATGGGGGACTGGAGGCACTTAGAGACTCTAATGAAGATTTCAGATTTACTTAGCGATGCTCTGAGAATAAAAGCTGTTGTGTCGATAAACTGACGATCTGGCCCACGTCTCTACCTAACGGGATATACATGTACGAATCTTCCGAATTAAGGCACAGGTGTATGCTTTAAATGGCGTTTAATATTTTTTTCCCCGTGATGTATCTCATCCCCTCCTCCCAAAAGAAGAGGGATGGTAAACATTGCTTCTTAGCATTCATTGTTGAAAAATCAAACTAATGGCCAGTGTTTTAGTGAAGTGTTGAAGAAGAGAACAAGTTTATGTCTTTAGTGTGTTGCTTATATCATCAGCTACGTGACAAGGGATCCCTTGGAAACACTTTAAAAAGCAACAGCCAGTGTGCCTTGTGTGTTACATAGGTGTAGGCAGAAGCAGGAGTGTTGGAGAGGCGCCTTTGTGAAGATCTGAGAGTTGACGTCAGCTTGCCCCAGGCACAACCAGTTCCTGGAGAACAAGTGACTAGGTTATCCACGCTAAATCACTGTACTCGCCGATTTTTGTCTTCGAGGGTTGAGTCACAGCCACTTGAAGGGACATTACTGGTTTCTCTTTGATCTCAGATCTTATTATGTCTGATATTAAAGCTGTTTATTGAATTTGCTCTCACCGCTTCCTCAACTAAATTATTCTATTTTTAAACCACGCTAAAATTAATAATAATAATAATAATAATAATAATAATAATAATAATAATAATAATAATAATAATAATAATAATAATAATAATAATAATAATAATAATAATATAATTTTTATCAGGATTTTCATATATTCAGCCTCTTCAATCATATCATTCATCATTACTCATCTATAGCAAAAAGGCCTGAGCTTGCTACCATCTGCAGCTCATAAGACTGCCATCCCCATGAGCCCCTTTGAGGCGGGGTAGATGGCAGACCAGAGGCCTAGCTTCTCCCTACGAGTCCCGTGAGGGCGGGGAATGTGGCTAGGCCTGGGGACACTTGGTCCCAAAGATGAGGAGGTACTGTACCTCCTCCCATGGGAGACTTAAGTCTCGAGACACTCCCCAGATAGGGAGCCAAGGCCGGGTCACCACTACTTGGAAAAGACCCGGGCCGGGAGAATATCGGCGAATAAAAAAAAAAAAAAAAAAAAAAAAAAATCTATAGCAAGACTAATTATAAAGCAATAATAATGCATCGACACCATGCCCAACCCTTCTAGGGCAGGGTAGGTGCCTGAGCCAGAGCTTGAAGCTCACAAGACTGTCATTCCCATTATCCTCCTTGGGGCTGGGATGGCAGACCAGAGAGGCCTAGCTTGTGGCTAGGCCTGGGGACAGTTGGTCCCAAAGATGAGGAGGTACTTGTGCCTCCTCCCATGGGAGACTTAGGTCTCAGACACTCCCTAAAGAGGGAGCCAAGGCCGGGCCACCACTTGGAAAAGGCCCGGGCCGGGAGAATACCAGCGAATCTTTAATAATAATAATAATAAAGCAATAACTTTATTTTAATATAAATTAATAATGATAATGAGGAGGATATTTTTTCTTCTCGTTGTTCAAGACACAATTTTAAATATATATATATATATATATATATATATATATATATATATATATATATATATATATATATATATATATATATATATATATATATATATATATATATATATATATATATATATATATATATATATACGTCGTGCCGAATAGGCAGAACTTGCGATATTGGCTTAAATAGCAACGCTCATCTTGCCATATAGCACAAGTGAAAATTTGTGTATGCAATAATTTCGCCAAAATCATTCTGAACCTAATGAAAAAAAATTTATTTGATTGTGTTTGTTTAGTACTAAATTATTGTAAACGTATTTAAAATATATTTAGTTGGGTTAGGCTAAAATAAATTGCTCTTGTTATAATAAGGTTAGGTAAGTTTTCTAAGATTCTTTTGGTGCAAAATTAAAAACGTTTATATTAACATTAATGAAAAAAATATATCTTTGAACGCATAAGAGAAATTTTCAGAAAGGACTTAACTTTAAATGAGTTCTTGCTAATTGACCAGTTTTTCATATTCGGCACGACATACATACATATATATATATATATATATATATATATATATATATATATATATATATATATATATATATATATATATATATATATATATATATATATATATATATATATATATATATATATATATATATATATGTAGGCAAGACAAGCCACGGGGGGATGGAAATCTTTAGTTTAAGTACTTTCACAACTTTCAGTGCGTCATCAGGAGCTATGCAATGTTGCAAGAGAGCAACTAAAGCAGGGAGAGAATTCTCAGAGTTGGGTAGTGCGGATGTGTCACCAGCCACGGTTACCTTTAGAATGGTCGGTGCCAACCCCACCCTATTGCCATCCCCCTACTCCCCATATGAGGTAGGAGATGTCAAGTATGAAATTATAAGGTATAATAGCCAGCCCCAAGCTTTTTCTAGTCATTTATAATAGGTCATGTGGTTTGAGAAAATACGTTTCTCTTCGGATACTATACACATGGATTGCTATTATTCTGTGTCACCTGTTTAAATAATAAAAGAAAGGAATAGAATGTGAGAAAGTACTTGAGCTAAAGATTTCCACCTCCCGTGGCTTGTCCTGCATAGTTAACATCGCCCCTCTGCGATTGTTTATATATATATATATATATATATATATATATATATATATATATATATATATATATATATATATATATATATATATATATATATATATATATATATATATATATATATATATATATATATATATATATATATATATATATGCAAAACAACCACTGTGAAAGAACAGAGAAATTCCAAGCGCTTTCGTGACTACACACATTATCAAGGAACAATGAAAGTAAAGCATCAAAGGAAGGTACATAAATGGTCTGGCCAACACCTCACTATCAGATCCTACAACAATGAAACACCTGACGCGCGACTCATAAGAAAGGGAACACTGCAGCAGGCCCGCCGGCCCAACTAGGCAGGTCCTTCACACAACCCACCAACAAACAATATATATATATATATATATATATATATATATATATATATATATATATATATATATATATTTTCCAACAAACCGGCCGTATCCCACCAAGGCAGGGTGGCCCAAAAAGAAAAGCGAAAGTTTCTCTTTTTAAATTTAGTAATTTATACGAGAGAAGGGGTTACTAGCCCCTTGCTCCTGGCATTTTAGTCGCCTCTTACAACACGCATGGCTTACGGAGGAAGAATTCTGTTCCACTTCCCCATGGAGATAAGAGGAAATAAACAACAACAAAAACTAGAAAGAAAATAGAAAACCCAGAGGGATGTGTATATATACATATATATGCTTGTACATGCATGTGTAGTGTGACCTAAGTGTAAGTAGAAGTAGCAAGACGTACCTGAAATCTTGCATGTTTATGAGACAGAAAAAAATGGACACCAGCATTCCTACCATCATGTAAAACAATTACAGGCTTTCGTTTTACACTCACTTGGCAGGACGGTAGTACCTCCCTGGGCGGTTGCTGTCTACCAACCTACTACCTAGAATATATATATATATATATATATATATATATATATATATATATATATATATATATATATATATATATATATATATATTTATAGCCTATGCAACATCACCTACGCTCACTACAGAAACCTAGAAACCTTGGGTCATATAAGTGAGGGCAGAGGTGGTTAATGTGCAGAATCGTTTAATAGTGAACGCATACGTAATGCGACCCTGATTTAATTCGGTTTCTTAGAGTAAGTTGCAAAAAGAAAAACAAAAAGCCACCAGCTAGTGACTATTGCGTATTGCAGAGTCACCCAAGTGAAAGTGAAATCCTCGCTGTTAGACCAGTTTGTCAGGAGAAAGCTACCGTTGTGAGGACTCCGTGGTGCTGCTGGGGAAACCTACAAGTTTACTTGCTTTGTTTACAATGTTTTAGGATTGGTTTCGGTGTAAGGGTAACTAAAGAAAGAGCAAGTATTCAGAGTAGTAAAGGAGACTAAAGAAAATAACAAGAATTCAGTGTGTCAAGTGTGAGGAAAATAAGTAGTGGGAGTGAGGTAAAGGTGACTGAAGGAAATAAGTAGTGGGAGTAAGGTAAGGGTGACTGAAGGAAATAAGTAGTGGGAGTGAGGTAAGGGTGACTGAAGGAAATAAGTAGTGGGAGTAAGGAAAGGGTGACTGAAGGAAATAAGTAGTGGGAATAAGGTAAGGGTGACTGAAGGAAATAAGTAGTGGGAGTGAGGTAAAGGTGACTGAAGGAAATAAGTAGTGGGAGTAAGGTAAGGGTGACTGAAGGAAATAAGTAGTGGGAGTAAGGTAAGGGTGACTGAAGGAAATAAGTAGTGAGAGTGAGGTAAGGGTGACTGAAGGAAATAAGTAGTGGGAGTAAGGTAAGGGTGACTAAAGGAAATAAGTAGTGAGAGTGAGGTAAGGGTGACTGAAGGAAATAAGTAGTGGGAGTGAGGTAAGGGTGACTGAAGGAAATAAGTAGTGGGAGTGAGGTAAGGGTGACTGAAAGAAATAAGTAGTGGGAGTAAGGTAAGGGTGACTGAAGGAAATAAGTAGTGGGAGTGAGGTAAGGGTGACTGAAGGAAATAAGTAGTGGGAGTGAGGTAAGGGTGACTGAAGGAAATAAGTAGTGGGAGTGAGGTAAGGGTGATTGAAGGAAATAAGTAGTGGGAGTAAGGTAAGGGTGACTGAAGGAAATAAGTAGTGGGAGTGAGGTAAGGGTGACTGAAGGAAATAAGTAGTGGGAGTGAGGTAAGGGTGACTGAAGGAAATAAGTAGTGGGAGTGAGGTAAGGGTGACTGAAGGAAATAAGTAGTGGGAGTGAGGTAAGGGTGACTGAAGGAAATAAGTAGTGGGAGTAAGGTAAGGGTGACTGAAGGAAATAAGAAGTGGGAGTAAGGTAAGGGTGACTGAAGGAAATAAATAGTGAGAGTGAGGTAAGGGTGACTGAAGGAAATAAGTAATGGGAGTGAGGTAAGGGTGACTGAAGGAAATAAGTAGTGGGAGTAAGGTAAGGGTGACTGAAGGAAATAAGTAGTGGGAGTGAGGTAAGGGTGACTGAAGGAAATAAGTAGTGGGAGTAAGGTAAGGGTGACTGAAGGAAATAAGTAGTGGGAGTGAGGTAAGGGTGACTGAAGGAAATAAGTATTGGGAGTGAGGTAAGGGTGATTGAAGGAAATAAGTAGTGGGAGTAAGGTAAGGGTGACTGAAGGAAATAAGTAGTGGGAGTGAGGTAAGGGTGACTGAAGGAAATAAGTAGTGGGAGTGAGGTAAGGGTGACTGAAGGAAATAAGTAGTGGGAGTGAGGTAAGGGTGACTGAAGGAAATAAGTAGTGGGAGTGAGGTAAGGGTGACTGAAGGAAATAAGTAGTGGGAGTAAGGTAAGGGTGACTGAAGGAAATAAGAAGTGGGAGTAAGGTAAGGGTGACTGAAGGAAATAAATAGTGAGAGTGAGGTAAGGGTGACTGAAGGAAATAAGTAATGGGAGTGAGGTAAGGGTGACTGAAGGAAATAAGTAGTGGGAGTAAGGTAAGGGTGACTGAAGGAAATAAGTAGTGGGAGTGAGGTAAGGGTGACTGAAGGAAATAAGTAGTGGGAGTGAGGTAAGGGTGACTGAAGGAAATAAGTAGTGGGAGTGAGGTAAGGGTGACTGAAGGAAATAAGTAGTGGGAGTAAGGTAAGGGTGACTGAAGGAAATAAGAAGTGGGAGTAAGGTAAGGGTGACTGAAGGAAATAAGTAGTGAGAGTGAGGTAAGGGTGACTGAAGGAAATAAGTAATGGGAGTGAGGTAAGGGTGACTGAAGGAAATAAGTAGTGGGAGTAAGGTAAGGGTGACTGAAGGAAATAAGTAGTGAGAGTGAGGTAAGGGTGACTGAAGGAAATAAGTAGTGGGAGTGAGGTAAGGGTGACTGAAGGAAATAAGTAGTGGGAGTGAGGTAAGGGTGACTGAAGGAAATAAGTAGTGGGAGTGAGGTAAGGGTGACTGAAGGAAATAAGTAGTGGGAGTGAGGTAAGGGTGACTGAAGGAAATAAGTAGTGGGAGTAAGGTAAGGGTGACTGAAGGAAATAAGTAGTGGGAGTAAGGTAAGGGTGACTGAAGGAAATAAGTAGTGAGAGTGAGGTAAGGGTGACTGAAGGAAATAAGTAGTGGGAGTGAGGTAAGGGTGACTGAAGGAAATAAGTAGTGGGAGTAAGGTAAGGGTGACTGAAGGAAATAAGTAGTGGGAGTAAGGTAAGGGTGACTGAAGGAAATAAGTAGTGAGAATGAGGTATGGGTGACTGAAGGAAATAAATAATGGGAGTGAGGTAAGGGTGACTGAAGGAAATAAGTAGTGGGAGTAAGGTAAGGGTGACTGAAGGAAATAAGTAGTGGGAGTGAGGTAAGGGTGACTGAAGGAAATAAGTAGTGGGAGTGAGGTAAGGGTGACTGAAGAAAATAAGTAGTGGGAGTAAGGTAAGGGTGACTGAAGGAAATAAGTAGTGAGAATGAGGTATGGGTGACTGAAGGAAATAAGTAATGGGAGTGAGGTAAGGGTGACTGAAGGAAATAAGTAGTGGGAGTAAGGTAAGGGTGACTGAAGGAAATAAGTAGTGGGAGTGAGGTAAAGGTGACTGAAGGAAATAAGTACTGGGAGTGAGGTAAAGGTGACTGAAGGAAATAAGTAGTGGGAGTGAGGTAAGAGTGACTGAAGGAAATAAGTAGTGGGAGTGAGGTAAGGGTGACTGAAGGAAATAAGTAGTGAGAGTGAGGTAAGGGTGACTGAAGGAAATAAGTAGTGGGAGTGAGGTAAGGGTGACTGAAGGAAATAAGTAGTGGGAGTAAGGTAAGGGTGACTGAAGGAAATAAGTAGTGGGAGTGAGGTAAAGGTGACTGAAGGAAATAAGTAGTGTGAGTGAAGTAAGGGTGACTGAAGGAAATAAGTAGTGGGAGTGAGGTAAGGGTGACTGAAGGAAATAAGTAGTGGGAGTGAGGTAAGGGTGACTGAAGGAAATAAGTAGTGGGATTGAGGTAAGGGTGACTGAAGGAAATAAGTAGTGGGAGTGAGGTAAGGGTGACTGAAGGAAATAAGTAGTGGGAGTGAGGTAAAGGTGACTGAAGGAAATAAGTAGTGGGAGTGAGGTAAGGGTGACTGAAGGAAATAAGTAGTATGAGTGAAGTAAGGGTGACTGAAGGAAATAAGTAGTGGGAGTGAGGTAAGGGTGACTGAAGGAAATAAGTAGTGTGAGTGAAGTAAGGGTGACTAAAGGAAATAAGTAGTGGGAGTGAGGTAAGGGTGACTGAAGGAAATAAGTAGTGGGAGTGAGGTAAGGGTGACTGAAGGAAATAAGTAGTGGGATTGAGGTAAGGGTGACTGAAGGAAATAAGTAGTGGGAGTGAGGTAAGGGTGACTGAAGGAAATAAGTAGTGGGAGTGAGGTAAGGGTGACTGAAGGAAATAAGTAGTGGGAGTGAGGTAAGGGTGACTGAAGGAAATAAGTAGTGGGAGTGAGGTAAGGGTGACTGAAGGAAATAAGTAGTGTGAGTGAAGTAAGGGTGACTGAAGGAAATAAGTAGTGGGAGTGAGGTAAGGGTGACTGAAGGAAATAAGTAGTGTGAGTGAAGTAAGGGTGACTGAAGGAAATAAGTAGTGGGAGTGAGGTAAGGGTGACTGAAGGAAATAAGTAGTGGGAGTGAGGTAAAGGTGACTGAAGGAAATAAGTAGTGGGAGTGAGGTAAGGGTGACTGAAGGAAATAAGTAGTGGGAGTGAGGTAAGGGTGACTGAAGGAAATAAGTAGTGGGAGTGAGGTAAGGGTGACTGAAGGAAATAATTATTGGGAGTGAGGTAAAGGTGGCTGAAGGAAATAAGTAGTGGGAGTGAGGTAAGGGTGACTGAAGGAAATAAGTAGTGAGAGTGAGGTAAGGGTGACTGAAGGAAATAAGTAGTGGGAGTGAGGTAAAGGTGACTGAAGGAAATAAGTAGTGGGAGTGAGGTAAGAGTGACTGAAGGAAATAAGTAATGGGAGTGAGGTAAGGGTGACTGATGGAAATAAGTAATGGGAGTGAGGTAAGGGTGACTAAAGAAAATATCATCAGAGTTTGCTAAAGGTGACTCAAGGAGAAAAATATTCAGTATAGGATAATTAAGAGAACTGAAGAATATGACAAGTAGTGAGTGTGGTAAGTGTGACGGAGACAATCACAATTAGTGAGAGTGTGGTAAGGGTAGCTGAAGAAAATCAATAATGGGAGTGTGGTAATCGTGACTGAAGAAAGTCACTAGGTTTAGTGTGGCAAGGGTGACTGAAGCAAAATCACAGGTAGTGGGTGTGTCTACCTGGAGGGGATTCCGGGAGTTAAGGCCCCCTCAGCCCGGTCCACGACTAGACCTCCCGGTGGATCAGTGCCTGATCAACCAGGCTGAACCACAGCCCGGCTGATCCGGCACCGACTTTAAGTATCTGTCCAACTCTCTCTTGAAGGCAGCCAGGGGTCTATTGGTAATTCCCCTTATGGCGGGTGGGAGGCTGTTGAACAGTCTTGGCCCCCTGACATTTATTGTGTTTTCTCATAGTATACCAATGGCGCCCCTACTTTTCATTTGGGGTATTCTGCACCGCCTGCCCAGTCCTTTACTTTCGTAGGGAGTGATTTCTTTGTGCAGATTTGGGACCATTCCTTCTAGGATTTTCCAAGTGTAGATTATGATATATCTCTTTCGCCTGCGTTCCAGTGAGTACAAGTCAAGTGCCTTCAAGTGCTCCCAGTAGTCGAGGAGTTTAATGAAACTTATATGTGCAGCAAAGGTTCTCTGTACACTCTCTAGATCTGCAATTTCACCTGCTTTGAGCAGATATGTTGTGTACAGGAATATTCCAGCCTAGAGACAATAAGTGATTTGAAAAGGATCAGCACTGGCTTTGGCATCTCTTGTTTTGAAAGTTCTCATTATCCATCCTATCATTTTCTTTGCAGTTGTGATTGTGGCACTATTGTGATCCTTGAAAGTGAGATCCTCAGACATTATCACTCCCAGGTCCCTCGCATTATTATTCCACTCTATTATATGTTCAGAGATTGTAGTATACTCAGTTCTAATTATTATCTCCTCCAGTTTTCCATAACAGAGTAGTTGAAATATGTCTTCATTGAACATCATATTGTTTTCCGTTGCCCATTGGAAAACTTGGTTTATATTTTCTTGGAAGTTAACAGTGTCCTCAATAGATGACAGTCTCATGCAGATCCTAGTATCGTCTGCAAAGGATGACACGGTACTGTGGATTACATCTCTGTCTATGTTTGATATGAGGATGAGGAACAGGATGGGGGCGAGTACTTTTACCTTGTGGAACAGAGCGTTTCACTGTGGCAGCTTCCGTTGAAGATCCATCTCCCCACCTTGCCAGTTATTCCTTTAGCTCGTATTTTGGGCACTATTACAACATGAGCGCACTTGTCAAAGGCTGTTGCAAAGTCTGTGTATAGTACATCTGCATTCTGTTTTTCTTCCAGTGCATCCAAGACCATATCATAGTGATCCAGTAGTTGCGAGAGACAGGAGCGACCTGGTCTGAACCCATGTTGCCCTGGATTGTGCAGTTTTTGGGACTCCAAGTGGTTTGCAATCATGCTTCTTAGCACTCTTTCAAAAATTTTTATGATGTGGGACGTTAGAGATATTGGTCTATAGTTCTTAGCTAATGCTTTCCTGCCACCTTTATGGAGTGGGGCTATATCCATTGTTTTTAGTGACTCCGGAACTTCACCCATATCTAAGTTCCTTCTCCATAGTATACCTAGGGCACACGAAAGAGGTTTCTTGCAGTTTTTAATGAACACAGAGTTCCACGAGTCTGGGCCTGGGGCTGAATTCATAGACATGTCGTCATTGGCTTTCTCAAAGTCTATTGGAGTTAGGGTAATGTCGGAAATATGGCATACATTTATGGAGTTTTGAGGCTCATTCACGAAAAATTCATTTGGATTCTCGATCTTCAGACTGATCAGTGGCTCGCTAAACACAGAGTCGTATTGGGATTTCAGTATGTCACTCATTTCTTTGTTGTCATCTGTGCAAGTCCCATCTTGTCTGAACAAAGACCCTATACTAGATGTGGTATTTGCCTTGTTTTTGGCATATGAAAAGAAATATTTTGAATTTCTGTCAATTTCACTAATTGCTTTTAGCTCCTCCTATCTCTCCCAGGTCCTGTATGAGTCCATTAACTTAAGTTCGATGCTTTCCACTTCCGTGATCCGTGTATCGGATAATCTAGCATTCTTGAGGAGCTCAGTGATTCTTCGTTGTCTTCTGTAAAAGGAGCGTCTTTCTCTCTCCAGTTTACTTCTTTCTCAGGGGAATATGCCTTGAACATACCTCAGCTGCCAGGAAGTTGATCCTTTCAAGGCACTGGTTTAGATGCATGTTATTTAAGATATCTTTCCAACATGTTTCATTTAAGACATGGTTCACCTGGTTCCTATTGATGCTCTTATTGTTGAAGTTGTATTTGGTGAAGGCTCCTTCACAGCTACGTGTATTTTGCTGATCAGGATCCTTGTGCATGTAAGTCTGAACTTCGATTAGATTGTGATCGGAATTAGTTGTTTTTGATATTATGTATCTTACCAGGTCCTCATTGTTTATGAATATAAGGTCAAGTGTGTTTTCCAGTCTTTTTGGCTTCACTATCTGCTGACTTAGGGTGTGTTTATCGCAGAGATTTAGTAGCTCACTGACTCTCATAGCCTGAGATTACACTGACCATTATAATTTTGTGTCACTGAGCATAATCTTCGTAAGTTTTATTTAGCTCAATGTTATTATTACAGAAAAATCTGAAGGATTCCTAAAATCTAATTTAATTGTGTGTGTGTGTGTGTGTGTGTGTGTGTGTGTGTGTGTGTGTGTGTTTGTTTATTTTGGGATATTATCCTCTTTGAAAATATTGGAGCACTCCTCTTCCGATTGGCTTTCGACGCTGGCGTATCTTAATGGAAGAGACGAATTAGTTATGGACTGTGTAGATGTCGATTTATCACGTTTATTGAAAATACTGGGCTATTTGTTTCCATATGACAACTCGTGAATGCCTCGTCCGATTGACTACAGATCTTCGCTGCTCATATTTAACCGCATTACAAATATATGCCGCAGCTGATCTCATGTGATACGGGCATACATTCTCGACTTAAGCAGCGACTGACACGCGTCTTGTAGAAGATGGAATTCATTTTTTTCCAGTATGACAATAATATACATGAACGTATTAACATGTAGCTCTCTCGGTTAACCTTCCACTAGACAGGTGGTGAGGACTCAACACAGTGACCCGAGTTAGCCTACTTACAACCCTCCTCTCTCTCTCTCTCTCTGTCTCTTCTCTCATCTCTCTCTCCTCTCATCCCCTTCCTCTCGTCCCCTCCTCCTTCATGACCTCATAAAACCCGCCACGTCATGGTGTGAGTCAACACATTATGAAGCAGAAAGTAAAAGGGAGCGTACTTGTGCCGTCAGCCAAGTAAAAGTAGCCAGCAAGCAAATGTCAATAGTATGACCTGCAGGTACTGCTGTCTGCTCTCTCAGACCCACGACACTCTGGTCTTTACTACCCACCCTGACCCACGACACCTGGTCTTTACTACCCACCCTGACCCACGACACCTGGTCTTTACTACCCACCCTGACCCACGACACCTGGTCTTTACTACCCACCCTGACCCACGACACCTGGTCTTTACTACCCACCCTGACCCACGACACCTGGTCTTTACTACCCACCCTGACCCACGACACCTGGTCTTTACTACCCACCCTGACCCACGACACCTGGTCTTTACTACCCACCCTGACCCACGACACCTGGTCTTTACTACCCACCCTGACCCACGACACCTGGTCTTTACTACCCACCCTGACCCACGACACCTGGTCTTTACTATCCACCCTGACCCACGACACCTGGTCTTTACTACCACCTGACCCACGTTTCACCCACGAGGTGTTCAGACCCACCCTTCAAAGGTGATGGACTGATTACATCGTCTTTACATCTCTACTGCTTCTGCTGCCTCCTCTGTATTCGACTGACGAAGCCTACTGTGTAGGCGAAACATTTCGGAATAAAGTTACTTAACTGTTGCACATGAGTCTTAGTAAACTATTATTATATTCACAATGCATCGTCATAAAGGAACGAGTGAAGTGTTATCTTGGCCTAATAAGCATTTTATTGTTTCTGTTATTAATACAATTCCTTGACAATGTGAAAAATCACGAAAGCCATTGGAATTTGACTGTTTTTTTTTTTCACAGTGGTCGTTTTTCATATTGTGATATCACCTGTTTATTGCAACAATGGTCTACATATAACTGACCGGAGAGCACTACACATACAAATGTGGTAGGAGGGATCTTTCCGTCTTTACAATAAACTAGTGAGGAAAAATTTGAAGCCGATACCAGGGGGCGTTCTCAAGTTAAAGACAAAAGAATATTGGAAGAATAAAGACATGCAGTTAAAGGAGATACCTAGATACTAACATCAAACGTTTTCAAGCGTCATTGAATGCATAATATTCTTACTGAAATTTGATAGGAAGATAATTTTGCTAATATCGTTATAACTTAGTGTCCCAAGAAGGTACGAACAGAGCCGCTAAAAAGAGGAACCACGCTCATAACACGAACGAAAAAAGAATGATATACGGAAAAGAATGATATACGATAAAGAATGATATATGATAAAGAATGATATGATATCAAGAAAAGTTAATAGAACATTGTTGGTTAAGCGGCGGTCCAGTAATTTCTCGTCCTTGAACAGATCCTCTGCTATACATGATAGATCAGAACATATCACTATAGTTTTTTTTCAAGTACATATACAACAGTTGGGAGGACAAGAGGTACACTTTTAACCTTGATAAATTAGACACATGTGCAACTCTTGGGTATCTTTATTGAGGAAACGTTTCGCCACACAGTGGCTTCATCAGTCCATACAAAGGAGAATCTTGAAGAACAGGAGGAGAATGAGGTAATCAGTCCCTCAACCTTGAGTCGATGTGGTCAGTCCATCAATCTTGAATAGAATACGGCATATGTGCTGAGAAGGAGCTTATAAACCGTTGGCAGGAGAGGTGACGCAGTCATAGGTGGTGTAACATTTGTTCAATGTTGAAGTAGGTCGTGCCCAAGAATTAGGCAAGCGAAGAATTCCCAAGTATTAAGATCCCAAGAAGTTGCAGTGTCTGACTTCAACATTGAACAAATGTTACACCACCTATGACTGCTGCACCTCTCCTGCCAACGGTTTATAAGTTCCTTCTCAGCACATATGCCGTATTCTATTCAAGATTGATGGACTGACCACATCGACTCAAGGTTGAGGGACTGATTACCTCATTCTCCTCCTGTTCTTCAAGATTCTCCTTTGTATAGACTGATGAAGCCACTGTGTGGCGAAACGTTTCCTCAATAAAGATACCCGAGAGTTGCACATGTGTCTAATTTATCAACATGTCGGTTCTCTGAACCATTCATCTACACACTTTTAACCTTGTTGTGGTTTCTGGAAGACATCACTGCGAAAGGAAGAAACATATTCACCATCAATTATTGTATAGTTGCCTTGCCACAAGAGCGGAGACATCACAGCACAAATGACCCATCGAACTACATCCTCACCTCTCCTTCAAGTGCAGTCATTGTACTTCCCACCTCCAGTTCAGCTGACCTATTTTCCCTAATACCTTCATTCTTGCTCACACTCCACCAGCATTGCAAATCACAAAAACCATTTGTCTTCTCTCAGCCCGATCCACCATGCTCATACACGTCTGCTGCATGCACCAGCCCCTACCGCTTATAACCTTCACACCCTCCCATTAACCCTTCCTGGGATAACCTCTTCTTCTTCCTTCATTTTACCCCATATTAATACACCTCTTCGTCATTCTATTCTGTTCCATCCTCTTTAAATGTCCAAATTACAGGAACAACCCTTCGTCAGCCCTCTGAATTCAGTTTTTCGTAACCCCACACTATCTTCTAATTTCTCCACTGCAACCTTTAAAGCCCAGGCCTCACACCATAACAAAAGGATTGGTACCACTATATTCCTGAACATTTTTATTTTTGCCTCCATAAAATTCTCTCCACAGATGCCCTTTTGCTTCATCCGTTCAGTGGTTCACATCGAATTTCGTAGACCCATCTACCGACAGGTCACCCCCGTATATTACCAATCTGTAATCAAATTTTTATTGCTTAAGCTCCTTTTTAAAACTTATCACTTTGCTCTTTACTGTGTTCAATGTTAATCTGTTGTTTTTTATACACTCTTCTAAACTCGTCCACCAACTTTTGCAACTTCTCTTCACAAACTTCCACAAGAACTGCGTCATCAGCAAAGAATAGCTGTTAGAGCTCTCGTTTTATACCTCGTCTTTTGATCCCACAACTTTCCTCAACCCCCTGGCCAGTCACTTCTTTTATAACCGAATGTACAAATATGTTAAACAACCATGGTGGCATCACACATCCCTGAATACACAGCCTACTTTTGCTTGAAAATAATCTCCTTTCTTACATACCTGAGCCTCACAATCAACATAAATATTCTTTTATTATTTTTAATAGCCTACCACATATTCCACATGTCTGCAACATTTGCCACATTGCTCCCTCATCCACCCTATCATATACAATACCTTTTCTAAATCCGTAAATGCGAGTTTATCTTAAAATACGTTGCCCTCGGCGTGGCCAAGGACTCGATCCCACATTAATCCTTCCTGGCAACTTTAGGTAATAAAGACTAGCGCCCAGTTATCCTCACTCACGACCTCCTCAGTAATAAAATATATGACACTTGTGTGATCCATATTCTTTTAATTCCTTAATACATGACGTAGTTCTTCATTTGACCACCAGAGCCACTTTAGTACCTCAGTGACTACCAGGACAACTGTAGTACCTCAGTGACTACCAGGACAACTGTAGTACCTCAGGTGACTACCAGAACAACTGTAGTACCTCAGGTGACTACCAGGACAACTGTAGTACCTCAGTGACTACCAGGACAACTGTAGTACCTCAGTGACTACCAGGGCAACTGTAGTACCTCAGTGACTATCAGGGCAACTGTAGTGCCTCAGTGACTACCAGGGCAACTGTAGTACCTCAGTGACTACCAGGGCAACTGTAGTGCATCAGTGACTACCAGGACAAATGTAGTACCTCAGGTGACTACCAGGGCAACTGTAGTACCTCAGTGACTACCAGGACAACTGTAGTACCTCAGTGACTACCAGGACAACTGTAGTACCTCAGGTGACTACCAGGACAACTGTAGTACCTCAGTGACTACCAGGACAACCGTAGTGCCTCAGGTGACTACCAGGACAACTGTAGTACCTCACGTGACTACCAGGACAACTGTAGTGACTCAGTAACTACCAGGACAACTGTAGTACCTCAGTGACTACCAGGGCAACTGTAGTGCCTCAGTGACTACCAGGACAACTGTAGTGCCTCAGTGACTACCAGGACAACTGTAGTACCTCAGGTGACTACCAGGACAACTGTAGTGTCTCAGTAACTACCAGGACAACTGTAGTACCTCAGTGACTACCAGGGCAACTGTAGTACCTCAGTGACTACCAGGACAACTGTAGTACCTCAGGTAACTACCAGGACAACTGTAGTACCTCAGTGACTACCAGGGCAACTGTAGTACCTCAGTGACAACCAGGACAACTGTAGTACCTCAGGTGACTACCAGGACACCTGTAGTACCTCAGTGACTACCAGGACAACTGTAGTACCTCAGTGACTACCAGGACAACTGTAGTACCTCAGGTGATTACCAGAACAACTGTAGTGCCTCAGGAGACTACCAGGAAAACTGTAGTACCTCAGGTGACTACCAGGACAACTGTAGTACCTCAGGTGACTTCCAGGACAACTGTAGTGCCTCAGTGACTATCAGGACAACTGTAGTACATCAGGTGACTACCAGGAAAACTGTAGTGCCTCAAGTGACTACCAGGACAACTGTAGTGCCTCAGGTGACTACCAGGACAACTGTAGTACCTCAGGTGACTACCAGAACAACTGTAGTATCTCAGGTGACTACCAGAACAACTGTAGTACCTCAGGACAACTGTAGTACCTCAGTGACTACCAGGACAACCGTAGTACCTCAGGTGACTTCCAGGACAACTGTAGTGCCTCAGTGACTACCAGGACAACTGTAGTACATCAGGTGACTACCAGGAAAACTGTAGTGCCTCAAGTGACTACCAGGACAACTGTAGTGCCTCAGTGACTACTAGGACAACAGTAGTACCTCAGGTGACTACCAGGACAACTGTAGTACCTCAGTGACTACCAGGACAACTGTAGTACCTCAGGTGACTACCAGGACAACTGTAGTACCTCAGTGACTACCAGGACAACTGTAGTACCTCAGTGACTACCAGAACAACTGTAGTACCTCAGGTGACTACCAGGACACCTGTAGTACCTCAGGTGACTACCAGAACAACTGTAGTACCTCAGTGACTACCAGGACAACTGTAGTACATCAGGTGACTACCAGAACAACTGTAGTACCTCAGTGACTACCAGAACAACTATAGTACCTCAGGTGACTACCAGGACAACTGTAGTACATCAGGTGACTACCAGGACAACTGTAGTGCCTCAAGTGACTACCAGGACAACTGTAGTACCTCAGGTGACTACCAGAACAACTGTAGTGCCTCAGGTGACTACCAGGACAACTGTAGTACCTCAGGAGACTACCAGGAAAACTGTAGTACCTCAGTGACTACCAGGACAACCGTAGTACCTCAGGTGACTTCCAGGACAACTGTAGTGCCTCAGTGACTACCAGGACAACTGTAGTACATCAGGTGACTACCAGGAAAAATGTAGTGCCTCAAGTGACTACCAGGACAACTGTAGCACCTCAAGTGACTACCAGGACAACTGTAGTGCCTCAGGTGACTACCAGGACAACTGTAGTCCTCAGGTGACTACCAGAACAACTGTAGTATCTCAGGTGACTACCAGAACAACTGTAGTACCTCAGGACAACTGTAGTACCTAAGTGACTACCAGGACAACTGTAGTGCCTCAGTGACTACTAGGACAACTGTAGTACCTCAGGTGACTACCAGGACAACTGTAGTACCTCAGTGACTACCAGGACAACTGTAGTACCTCAGGTGACTACCAGGACAACTGTAGTACCTCAGTGACTACCAGGACAACTGTAGTACCTCAGTGACTACCAGAACAACTGTAGTACCTCAGGTGACTACCAGGACACCTGTAGTACCTCAGGTGACTACCAGAACAACTGTAGTACCTCAGTGACTACCAGGACAACTGTAGTACATCAGGTGACTACCAGAACAACTGTAGTACCTCAGTGACTACCAGAACAACTATAGTACCTCAGGTGACTACCAGGACAACTGTAGTACATCAGGTGACTACCAGGACAACTGTAGTACCTCAGTGACTACCAGGACAACTGTAGTACCTCAGGTGACTACCAGGACAACTATAGTACCTCAGTGACTACCAGGACAACTGTAGTACCTCAGTGACTACCAGAACAACTGTAGTACCTCAGGTGACTACCAGGACACCTGTAGTACCTCAGGTGACTACCAGAACAACTGTAGTACCTCAGGTGACTACCAGAACAACTGTAGTGCCTCAAGTGACTACCAGGACAACTGTAGTACCTCAGGTGACTACCAGAACAACTGTAGTGCCTCAGGTGACTACCAGGACAACTGTAGTACCTCAGGAGACTACCAGGAAAACTGTAGTACCTCAGTGACTACCAGGACAACCGTAGTACCTCAGGTGACTTCCAGGACAACTGTAGTGCCTCAGTGACTACCAGGACAACTGTAGTACATCAGGTGACTACCAGGAAAACTGTAGTGCCTCAAGTGACTACCAGGACAACTGTAGCACCTCAAGTGACTACCAGGACAACTGTAGTGCCTCAGGTGACTACCAGGACAACTGTAGTCCTCAGGTGACTACCAGAACAACTGTAGTATCTCAGGTGACTACCAGAACAACTGTAGTACCTCAGGACAACTGTAGTACCTAAGTGACTACCAGGACAACTGTAGTGCCTCAGTGACTACTAGGACAACTGTAGTACCTCAGGTGACTACCAGGACAACTGTAGTACCTCAGTGACTACCAGGACAACTGTAGTACCTCAGGTGACTACCAGGACAACTGTAGTACCTCAGTGACTACCAGGACAACTGTAGTACCTCAGTGACTACCAGAACAACTGTAGTACCTCAGGTGACTACCAGGACACCTGTAGTACCTCAGGTGACTACCAGAACAACTGTAGTACCTCAGTGACTACCAGGACAACTGTAGTACATCAGGTGACTACCAGAACAACTGTAGTACCTCAGTGACTACCAGAACAACTATAGTACCTCAGGTGACTACCAGGACAACTGTAGTACATCAGGTGACTACCAGGACAACTGTAGTACCTCAGTGACTACCAGGACAACTGTAGTACCTCAGGTGACTACCAGGACAACTATAGTACCTCAGTGACTACCAGAACAACTGTAGTACCTCAGTGACTACCAGGGCAACGGTAGTACCTCATGTGACTACCAGGACAACTGTAGTACCTCAGTGACTACCAGAACAACTGTAGTACCTCAGTGACTACCAGAACAACGGTAGTACCTCAGTGACTACCAGGACAACTGTAGTACCTCAGTGGCTACCAGGACAACTGTAGTACCTCAGTGACTACCAGGACAACTGTAGTACCTCAGGTGACTACCAGGACAACTGTAGTACCTCAGTGACTACCAGGACAACTGTAGTACCTCAGTGACTACCAGGACAACTGTAGTACCTCAGTGACTACCAGGACAACTGTAGTATCTCAGTGACTACCAGGACAACTGTAGTACCTCAGGTGACTACCAGGACAACTGTAGTGCCTCAGTGACTACCAGGACAACTGTAGTACCTCAGGTGACTACCAGGACAACTGTAGTACCTCAGGTGACTACCAGGACAACTGTAGTACCTCAGTGACTACCAGGACAACTGTAGTACCTCAGTGACTACCAGGAAAACTGTAGTACCTCAGTGACTACCAGGACAACTGTAGTACCTCAAGTGACTAGCAGGACAACTGTAGTGCCTCAGTGACTACCAGGACAACTGTAGTACCTCAGGTGACTACCAGGACAACTGTAGTGCCTCAATGACTACCAGGACAACTGTAGTACCTCAGGTGAATACCAGGACAACTGTAGTGCCTCAGTGACTACCAGGACAACTGTAGTGTCTCAGTGACTACCAGGACAACTGTAGTATCTCAGGTGACTACCAGGACAACTGTAGTACCTCAGTGACTACCAGGACAACTGTAGTACCTCAGTGACTACCAGGACAACTGTAGTACCTCAGGTGACTACCAGGACAACTGTAGTGTCTCAGTGACTACCAGGACAACTGTAGTATCTCAGGTGACTACCAGGACAACTGTAGTACCTCAGTGACTACCAGGACAACTGTAGTACCTCAGTGACTACCAGGACAACTGTAGTACCTCAGGTGACTACCAGGACAACTGTAGTACCTCAGGTGACTACCAGGACAACTGTAGTACCTCAGGTGACTACCACGACAACTGTAGTACCTCAGATGACCACCAGGGCGGCACGTTTGACTAAAGACAAGTCACCAAAATACAAATGGATGTGTCCTGGATACATAGGGTGACACACAAGGATGGCCAGTTAGGAGATTGGAAAATGCACCTTTGAACACTCAGACACACAGACGGATACATGTTAGATACATAGGGAGGAAAAGACTAGATACATAGTGGGAACACGTTACTGATACACTAACTTCTGCGTATCTCTGCATACCTGCGAAACACATGATGCGCATCTAAATACCTGCCAAATGTAAGAGTTAAAAGTAAAATCGTTAGAAATATTGATCTGAACACACACGAGACATATAGCAGAGGATACCTAGCATTTAGGAGGTAGTAAGGTAGGCAGAAAGTATGTCATTCTCATGACCTACACTTAATACAGGTCCCAGCAGTGACACATGACTGATCATGGTAGAGATAAGTGAGCTGGACACATGTGCATCACGTACAGTCTCTCATAGTGAAAATCTTTGAGACGAGATAATCTCCCATTATTGCCACTGCTCAAGTGACGTAAACCAATAAACTCCACGGTCTCACACAGGCACGTTTGCCAAGACCGAGCATGCATGTCGTATGTATGTATACATGTCGTGCCGCCGAATAGGGAGGACTTGCGATTTGCCTTAAATTGCCGAATAAGGCAAGCGAAAATTTGTGTATGCAATAATTTAGCAAAAATCATTCTGAAAATAACGAAAACATATATTTCATTGTGTTTATTTATTATTTTAGTTATTGTAAACTTATCTAAAATATATGTAGTTAGATTTGGCTAAATTAAATTGCGCTTATTGTAATAAGGTTAGGTAAGTTTTCTAATTTTTTTTGGTACATAATTATTAATTTTTACATTAACTTAAATAAAAAAATATATCTTTAAATTATGGAAGGATGGAAAGCAGATTGCCTGGGACTACACCTGCACCGCCACATTGGCAGACACCTACTTGCCATACTCCGTAGTGGAAGGGGTGGAGCTGCCAGCCACAGGGATACCCAGAAGATCCGCAAATATGAAGACCTTCCCCCTTCTTATAACTTCATCCCAGTAGGGTCGTAGACCCTTGGAGCCTGGGGCAAGTGTGCTCTAAAGTTCCACAAAGAGCTGGGTGAAAAGATCATCATAGAAACCAAGGACCACAGGGCGACCAGCTTCCTCTTTCAGAGACTCAGTGTTTCGATCCAGAGAGGAAATGCCAGTAGCATTCTGGGCACGCGGCCCACCGCCGGGGAGCTGGACGAAGTATTCGAGATGTAGTTGAGTTACCTATGTTGTTTGACTTTCTATTGTATCTCTGTGAATGTTTTGCCAATGTATTTTGTCTTTAAATAAAATATATATTAATTAAATATAGGGGGTGGTAGGAGAAAATTCTCAAACAGCTTCAGGGAGAACCTTGAGTTTTCCCTGAAGCAAGTTTATTCTTTTCTCTATGGATGAGGGTCCCCAGGACAGTTCTAGAAGTGGTACCTCCCTATATTCTTTAAACTTATAAGAGAAAATTTTAGAAAAAATTTAATTTTAAATGAGTTCTTGCTAATTGACCACTATTCGGCACGACATATATATATATATATATATATATATATATATATATATATATATATATATATATATATATATATATATATATATATATATATATATATATATATATACATATATATATATATATATATATATATATATATATATATATATATATATATATATGTATATATATATATATATATATATATATATATATATATATATATATATATATATATATATTATATATATATATGTCGTGCCGAATAGGCAGAATTTGCCATCTTGGCTTAAATAGCAACGCTCATCTTGCCATATAGGACAAGTGAAAATTTGTGTATGCAATAATTTCGCCAAAATCATTCTGAACCTAACGAAAAAAATATATTTCACTGTGTTTGTTTAGTATTAAATTACTGTAAACAAATCTAAAATACATTTAGTTGGGTTAGGCTAAAATAACTTGTTCTTGTTATAATAAGGTTAGGTAAGTTTTCTAAGATTCTTTTGATGCAAAATTAAAAATTTTTACATTGACATTAATGAAAAAAAATATATCTTTAAACGTATAAGAGAAAATTTCAGAAAGGACTTAATTTTAAATGAGTTCTTGCTAATTGACCAGTTTTACTTATTCGGCACGACATATATATATATATATATATATATATATATATATATATATATATATATATATATATATATATATATATATATATATATATATATATATATATATATATATATATGTATGTATATATAAATACATATATTTATATATATATATATATATATATATATATATATATATATATATATATATATATATATATATATATATGTCGTGCCGAATAGGCAGAACTTGCCATCTTGGCTTAAATAGCAACGCTCATCTTGCCATATAGGACAAGTGAAAATTTGCCTATGCAATAATTTCGCCAAAATCATTCTGAACCTAACGAAAAAAATATATTTGATTGTGTTTGTTTAGTATTAAATTATTGTAAACAAATCTAAAATATATTTGGTTGGGTTAGGCTAAAATAAATTGTTCTTGTTATAATAAGGTTAGGTAAGTTTTCTAAGATTCTTTTGGAGCAAAATTAAAAAAATTTACATTAACATTAATGAAAAAAATATATCTTTAAATCTATAAGAGAAAATTTTAGAAAGGACTTAATTTTAAATGAGTTCTTGCTAATTGACCAGTTTTACATATTTGGCACGACATATATATATATATATATATATATATATATATATATATATATATATATATATATATATATATATAAGAACAGAAAAAGAAAACGAGAGAATAAAGCAGAGGGTGAAAGGAATTTAACACGATATAAAGCAGGTAGTAACCTAAGAAGCAGTGTGGGGTTGCGGTGGGGGGGCAGGTCATCAGTAGTGGGCAGCAGCAGCAGCAGCAGGACGTTCACCGCTCGCTCTGGCTATCCTCATCATGGATCAGGTTTTTGTGTCAGCTAGAAAGTGAAACCGGTATTCATATCTTGTTTTACTTTTATGTTATAATGAATGTTTTATATAAAATATTATTTAATTTAAAAAAGCGAAAATATTTGTTTACAACATGCAACAATGAGTTCATCTTGAAGTGTGTGTATATATATATATATATATATATATATATATATATATATATATATATATATATATATATATATATATATATATATATATATATTATTGTAACCACGAACGAGTGGTATTGATCAATAACAACACTGCGCTAGCCAAGGACCCGAACCCATGTTGTACTGGCCCGCCACTGTGAGCGATTATCACATGATGCCTTAACCCACAGGACCACCCAATCCTACAAGAACCAAGCACCCACCATAGAGCTATGTGTTTCACCTTGGTCCGAGGACATTCGGAGGTGTGGGAACTTTCAGGCTAATTTCATTCTCAATCCCACTCAATACCACTCGTTCGTTGTTACAATAAGTGCTGCTCTTCGGCTAGTACATCAAACAGGGATGAGAATGAAATTAGCCTGAAAGCTCCTACACCTCCGTATGTCCTCGGACCAAGGTAAAACACATAGCTCTATGATGTGTTCTTGGTTCTTGTAGGATTGGGTGGCCCTGTGGGTGAACGCGTCATGTGGTTCTCGTGGGCCAGTATAACATGGGTTCGGGTCTTTGGCTAGCGCAGTGTTTTATATGTATATATATATATATATATATATGTATATATATATATATATATATATATATATATATATATATATATATATTTATATATATGTATATATATATATATATATATATATATATATATATATATATATATATATATATATATATATAAACCATATATATAAGCCATACATATATACATGTATATATATATGTATATATATATACATATATATATACCTATATATACATACATATATATATATATATATATATATATATATATATATATATATATATATATATATATATATATATATATATATATATATATATATATATACATATATATTTATTTATATATATATATATATATATATATATATATATATATATATATATATATATATATATATATATATACATATATATATATATACATATATATATGTATATATATATATATATATATATATATATATATATATATATATATATATATATATATATATATATATATAATTATTGCTGTAGTAAACTCAAAAGAATTTGCAATGAACTCGAAAACAAACTACAAAGAAAATTAGCATGCTAATAACAACTTTCTAATTAACTTCTTAGTTAATTACAAAGTACAATTGATGCACTAGGATTCAGTCTTAAGTTTTGCAACTTCAAACAAACTTAACGGTGAGGAACTTGCAAAAACTTTTTGTGACTTTAAAAAATCCTCTGATAAAACAAAATTTTCCCAATTACCCTCAAAGTTTTTTTTAAAATTCTTATGAAAAACTTATCAATAATAAAAATTTGCATGTTACTAAAGCAGACAAAAG